>NW_009269999.1:1272125-1299558 GCF_000687185.1 Egretta garzetta
AAAATTGTTCCTTTCAGTGGGACAAAATGGACAGATTTGTAATTGTGTAGCTTGATGAAAATGAATGATAGCATACTGTGCACATTTTGGAGGGAAAAAAAAAACACACCAAACCAAAACACCTGATTTAATGTCTTATTGGCAGTGACTGGTGCTATTGCATCCGATATGTACAGGATTTTCAGTATCATCGTAGTTGTGATTTATACTGTTGTTGCATTTCTTTTGTCCAATTAAGTGGTTAATATAAGCTCAAAGCTGGTTAGAAACTTCACCACATCTTAAGAATATTCAAAATGTATATGAATTTTCTTGGAAGCCTAAAGATTTTAGTTCCTTTAAAGCAGGAAGGTTCTTGAGAACAAACACTGGGTTTGATTCTCAAGTAAATGAATATGAATTTAGCTTTGAACTCCCTAGGCTTTTCCTAGAATGCAGTATCTTATTCAGATAACAGTGAATGTGGTATTCAGTCTTCAGTGAAATCTTCCTAAATAGCCGCAAGCACAGTCTTCTTAGGAACAGGAACATCCTTAAATGCACTCAGAAGAGTCCTGTGGTTAAATTTTATTCCTGTGCATGTTATAAGGAATACTGAATTGCTTAGTACATTGCACTAAGGAGGCTAAATTGGTTATAGCTTGTAGAAAAATCAGAGGCATAAAACCAGAAAGCTTTAAGAAAGAAGCTTAAGAAGAAAATGCAAAACACTTGCTATGCAGGAGAAAATATAAACACAGGACGCAGCATGGTGAATTGCCAAATCATGGGAATGGATGAAAATGAGAGTGTAAGAAAAAAATAGGACAGAAGCTTTTGCAGATGACTTGAAAAGTATGCACTATGAAATCAATTACTTCCCACCTAAAGGAGAAGTGTTCAAAGACAGTCAAGAGTGCAGGATTCTCAAATGATACAGTTCATTGCCAAAGCAGTAACAGAAAGCAATCACTATGTGTTATGCTTATTTTTCAACTGTATGTATTTTGTCACTTCTCCCATCTCTTCCCCTCTATCTGAGTGCCCTGGGGTTAAATCATCTTTTCTATGGCAAATTTTATAGAAAATCCAAACAATGAATTTCAAAGGCTAGGAGAACCAGGGGAGGGGATTCCCTTCCTGAAATTTGAGATAGGTGCTTGCCTTCCACCTTCATTCCTTAGTTCTTTCATGCCTTGATACCTCTCTCTCCAACCATAGAATCATTGGATCGTAGAATGGTTTGGGTTGGCTTTTTACAGTGACTCCTCAGTGCTTTTAAAGAAACTAGGCAATGATGGTATAAGAGAGAAAACTCTGTCATGGGTAAATAACTGCTCCAAAGATAGAGGCTAGAAAACAAGCATAACTATGTTTGAATGGAGGGAGGTCACCAGTGGAGTTTGGTGGGGTGTTGGCTTGGTGTCTGTGCTGTTTAACACATTCCTAAAGGTTGTGGAGAAAGGGGTGAGCAGGAAGGTGAAAAAGCTTGCTTTGATAGAGATTTATTCCAGACAGAAAGGATAAGGGCAGACAGTGAAAAACTGCAAAAGGACTATAGGAGACTGCTTGAGTAACGAAAATAGCATATGAAATTCAGTATCGAGAATTGTAAAGTGATGCACATGGGAAAAAAAAACCATTCTGGATTCACATATAACATCATGGGTTCTAGGCTGACCATTTTCATTGAAGAGCACGGTTCTTGTCTTATAATGAAAAGCTCCATGAAAACCCCACTTTCTCCTCATGCTTCTCTATGGACAATGGCAGAACCAGCCTTTTATTTTCATTATTTTGTTTTGCTTAAAAATAACACTGCCAGAGGTACCCAGCAGTTATCTCCAGATAACTAGCCTTTTAAAACACTGTTTATTTTTCCAGTCTAGAAAGCCTGCAGCATATGCCTTGTGCCACATTAATCTAAGACCATTTGTTCTCCTGATAATTAACAAAGGACACTCACGGTGGCCCCTTAGTGTTATGAAATGCGTTTTTATATTTGTGACACCATGTTAGGTGCTCACAGCACTTTGCTATCGAGCTTCCAAGATTACATGAGCGTCAGGATTTATAGTGGAAGCTGACAAGTGCACTTCAGAAAAGCCATAATGTGAAGTCTGTAGCCTGCTGTGTAACAAAATGGTCAGTGACTGAGGACAAAGGTTAACAAGGTGGAAACAATAAATCTGATTTAAATGAAGGGCTCTTCATATTTATCTCATATCACATCTTAATTTAGCAGTGTTTTCCACACCACATGAGATTTTTTTCCTTTCTTTTCAATAATCAGATAGATACTTGAAAACATAATCAAGAAAACAGAGTGGTATAAGAGTGCTGAATTGCTGTCTATTATTTTTCCACCTCTTCAAGGCATTTTAAGACATTTTTTCTTTCGAGAGTTTTATCGAAGTGTTCGATGTCTTAAAAATAAACCTGCTACCACTCAGAGACAGAAGAAATTCAGACTCAGACTTCATTACAGTCTGTACTGGAACATAAGATTTTCAGTATTTTTCATCTGCAGTTGGTCAGGCCTTAGAGGTAACCTCACTTCAGTCAACAGGATGGCTTTGGTATAAATGATTCCACTAGCACTGCTTACTGACTCTCAATGTTAGAAAACAAAAAATTATATGAGGATTTGAACAACTCAAGCTAAAGCAGGAAAAAACTAACTGCTTCATTTTGTCTGTCAGGGACCAGAAGTTAATTGAATGTGATGTACAGTACTTGAATGAACTGATACACCTTATTATAAATTGTGAAAAACGAGCTTTTGTGTTCACAAACATGCAGTTATGTGAATATTTTAGCATAAAGTTTAGGTGCCTGTGGTGGCCTATTTTCATATCACTTATTCACTGTTCAAATATTTGTAGTCTGAACAGTCCCATGGGTTTTTTTATTCACTTAGAATGAAACAATATTAAATAATAATGAAACCTAATAATGAATACCAAGCATGAAAAACCTTCAACAGAAAACAAGCATAAGAAACGGAGACAAAAAAATAGAAGCAAAAAGTAACAGAAAACTGCTGGAGAAAAAGAAGAATGAAAGCCTAAATATTTATCTATCAGCATAAATGAAAAAAGAAGCTGCATAATTGTCCTGAAGGTCACCTGTGAATTTTCACAAGACAGCTGCCGACAAATTAACAGGCATCTTACCATTGAGTCCACTGAGAATTTTGCTGAATGTAGCACAATCTGCTCAGAAGGACTTGGAACTCACTGCCACAGAACTGAGGGTAGAAATCAGTGACTACTTGCTTTAAAGCACAGCTAATTGCCCTTAAAACAAACAAAGAAACAACAAACAAAAAAGACGCATCGAGAAAAACAAACCAGCAACAAAATAACCCACTTGGCTTGCATTACGTTATTGCCAGTGTTGGACCTATGATGCAGCTGAGCTGTTCTGATGATGTCTAATAACTGAAGAAGCGTTTTCACTGCATACAGAGTCAGATCATTATGAAGTTAAAATACTGTTACATCTTTTTTAACAAGAATACACTACAATCACATTTTTACATCCTTTCTATTCAAGAATAGCATCAACCTCTAGTAGCTGTGGTTGGTGCACCGGGCAAGAGATTCTTTTCCATCTTCACTATGTTATATTCTTTTTTAAGCTCAAGATGGTGAGATCTGCTTTGAGACAAATATATTAAGACAGAGACAACTAAAATCAACAAGACTAAGAAGGCGCATTTCAGCTGCCAGAGCAAAGGATGAAATATCAAGAGATGAGAAAAGTTGTCCCAAGATTCATTCGAAGTATTCTCTCCTTTGAAATCAAACCAGCACTTGTGATAATTTGGCAGGCTGCCTTGACATTAAAGATATTGTTGGGACATGCAACTCATTTTCCAGTTAACAGTCAAAGAATGGCTGCAGCTAAAGATGTGTAAAACTAGGATCTCCCAGCATCAGTTTTCTTTTGCACTGTGTGTATGTGCTCTGAATTTGCAGGTTTTTACATTTTTCAACAGCTCTACTTCGAAGTCTCTAGGTTTTCTCCCCTGCACTCACCATACAATATTCACTTTTCTGTGTGAATTCACAAAACTGAGAAATTAAGAACAACAGGAAATGCAAGTTATTAGGGTGAAAATTTCACTAAGATGAAGTTTTGGCTTTCTGATACGTGGATTCCTTTGTTTTCAGAGCTGGAGTCAGAATATTATTACACTGAGTAGATTGTAATATCTCTCTCTCATCCTTACCAACTTCTCCCCCCAGCCATTTTTGCTATAGCTTTTTGGTTGCTGTTGTTGAGGTTAACATCAAAAGCATTTTGAGGGAATAGTACCAACAAGTAATGTCAGAGCCTCAATGAAAAGATAAAAGAATCTATCAACTGCTACTCCTGCGAGTGCTCAAGGATTCAAGAAGTGCAACTATTGCCTTGTGGAAAAAGCACAGCAGCCACGGCTTTTAAACTTGTCATCAAAGCATCAAAACACAACAAAAGCATTACCAAAGACAATTACTATCTGTAGGTTTTTATTTAAAGAGATATTACCTTTGCAAGCGAAAAATCATGATCCAAAGCCCCTGGAGGGGATAAGGACAGTGGAAAGGAAACAACCTCCACACATTATGGTATTGATAAGAAATATAACTGTGAGCAACCTGCAAATTCTGTTTAGAACAGAAAAAAATATTGAAATTTAAAATTCCATAATGCAGTGCATTTTTCTTTTGAAGTGTTTTATTTCATCCTAAGTGATTCAAAGCTTTGATGTCTGGAGTACTGTGTCCAGCTCTGGAGCCCTCAGCACAAGAAGGACATGGAAGTGTTGGAGCGGGTCCAGAGGAGGGCCACAAAAATGATCTGGGGGCTGGAGCACCTCTCCTATGAGGACAGGCTGAGGGAGTTGGGCTTGTTCAGCCTGGAGAAGAGAAGGCTGCGGGGAGACCTGATGGCAGCCTTTCAGTACCTAAAGGGGGCCTATAGGAAAGATGGGGAAAATCTTTTTAGTAGGGCCAGCAGTGACAAGACAAGGGGTAATGGTTTTAAACTAAACCAGCGTAGGTTTAGACTAGATACAAGGAAGAAGTTCTTTGCAATGAGGGTGGTGAAACACTGGAACAGGTTGCCCAGAGAGGTAGTGGAGGCCCCATCCCTGGAAGCATTCAAGGCCAGGTTGGACGGGGCTCTGAGCAGCCTGATCTAGTTAGCGGTGTCCCTGCTCCTGCGGGGGGGTTGGACTAGATGACCTCTAGGGGTCCCTTCCAACCCAAAACATCTATGATTCTGATTCTATGTCAAACTTTTTTATGGATTATGGCTCAGTTTTAAGACCTATGAGCACCAGACTCCAATTTACCGAATAAAGTAGGTGATCGCTGAGAGAGTTACATGAAGTGAATGAGCAACCAAACACCACACACAGTACTGCCTGATCACACACAACTAAGCAGCCCAGTTTGCTTTAAAATGTACAGCATATAACTCCACCTGGAACAACGTTATCTGAACTATACAGCGTCAGCATGGTCATAAGGTCGATTCAGATGGAGGAGCAGAATCACAGGCCTTCCCCCATAAATACACCTAGCACATTCCTTATTTAATTACACACTGTTTATCTTGTACTATTCCTCCAATTTGTCAAGATCATGTTAAATTAAAATCTTCTCTATACATGCAGTCCCCCTCAGCTTTGTGCCACATGCAAATTTAATAAGCGGTTCTCTGTTCACCACACATAGGAGAGCAAGGATGAGCCGAACCGCTGCAAGGGCTGCCCTCTGCTCGCCCTCCTACCCTGACACTGAGCATGCACTGCCAACCTGCACGTAGTTTTCAACAAAACTTCATCTTACCCCTTCTTTTGCTTGCTTCTAGGAATGTTATATAAGAAAGTATCAAAAACCTTACTGAGGGCACTGGCCGCTTTTCCCTGTCCACAAGGTCTGAGCCTCTTTCACCACTGGGAGTTTGATTGCCTTGGCATGATTTCTTCTTGATAGATCTGTGGTAGCTGTCACTAATCTCCTTGTTATCTTCTAGAAGCTCACAGACTATTTCTCTGATTATTGCTCCCAGTCTGTTTCTGGGAAATGTGCACTTTTTCACTCAGTAGATCTTCCTTTTTCACCTCAATAGGACTGGCACCATCCAGGCTCTTTACTAGGCTTTGCCCAACTTCCATATATCTTGGCAATTCACTAGAAAAATTCCCTACAAAATACAATAACAGTCTATTGCATAATTCAGAAAATGCAATTAATTATTAAATTATCATCAAAAGCTGTTGAAATAGCAGGAGCTTGTTTGTATTATCTCCTTTTAATTAATCTTTTTGTCTGCAAAAGAAGTTGGTTTGTATACTGCTGATACTTGTTATGAGTGATAGGGACTTTTCATAAATAGTATTTCTGGAACTAAGAATTCATGTCAGTCATAATCTGTATTTGTTTGCAAGCACACATTTTCTGTGTTACAGAATGGAACAAACACGTATTTAACTACTGCAAAGGAAATGTTACAGTGAAAAGTGATTATGTGAACTAGTGGTCAGAGCAAAACAAAACACTTCTAGTCTTGTCTGATACTGCAAATTCAGTGTATGATAAGCTTGTGTGAATCTCAGACAAATTCAAAAGAAATTAAGAGGATAAAGAAGTCTCTGGTGAAATTGTACTTCCCTCAAAATAAGTTTTGATATGAAAAAAACCTGCACAATATATATTTTGAATTCCAAGGCGAAAAGGAGAAAAGAAATCTTACTAGTTGTGAGTGAATTTACCTAAAACATCTAAAAAATGCCTAGAGAGCATTCTAGGCTAGTCTGGCTATATAGAAAACATTCAAACATTATGATATACAGGAAAAATACAAGTTAATTGAAAGTCCTGGGTAAGAAAACTGATTACCTGGTGGCCTATATGAAATTATCTGTAATGACAATGCTTCACTTCTAACACTGTCGGTTTTCTGTCTACAAGTGAAGAAAATACTTAGAAACTCAAACCTAAAAAACTCTTAGTAGTGAACCAAGTCCACTGAAGTCAGTGGAACTATTCAAAGTGTCACAAATCTTATGGCTCCATTTCAGGAAATCCTTAACAAAGTGCTTTCCTGCATAAGATAATGTATTACACGTAGAATCAAGGCCTACAAGATGACAATTTTAAATCCTAGGAAATAAAAAGCCTCAATCAACTCGAAGTATAAACAAAGACCATTTCTTCAAATATATGTGGGATGTAGCACATACCAAAGTGATTGATGAATGTGACAATTACAACATTGCATGTCTCATTTGACAGGAGCCCTAGCTTCAGTCGAAACTATACTACTACTTTTGTACATAATTTATAGTTTGCTCCTTAATGATAGTGTTGGCAAACACCGTGAAGAGAAAAAACAGACTGGCAGATACAGATGATTTAGTGGATATCTTAATTTCTGGGACCAAAAGTTGGATTTGCTTAGTCCTTTCAGACAGTTACGTTTTTCTGAGTAATAAAGGAAAAATAACATTGGTGTGATCTTTGCATTCATTGTAACCATTTTCTATTATATGTGTAAGATGCCATCAACCACAGTCAAACTGCAAGTTTACTAGACACCAGGAAGTCATAGTGGACGTGGACCTGGGCCAAGACAAGGCCCTGTGGTGGCCAGGGCCATGTGACCTACTGAAATGCCAGATCAGCGAGGATAAACCTTTCCTGGCACCACAGCTGGGAATGATTAAAATGGGATTTGCTAACAACATTGCTTTTCTTGGCAAATATCAGCAGAAGCCCTCACTGTTAGCCACTACAATACCCTTTAGATGGTGCTACAATGAGTTAAGAGAGCTGGTGCTCAAAACACCCTTGCCACTCAGACATCCAGCCCAAGCAAGAGACAGCAGCTGCTGCTATGGCTGATTTATGTACCATTAGAAACTTGCTGCTTGTTTCAACTGCTTATCTCATCAAGTGCATTCATATTGTTTTTTGCTGACTGAAGCTAGAAATCCAAGTTAATATCTGACTCATTATCAGTGCAGAAATAAGGTCATGCACAATGGTTTTGACACCAGGGTCACCAGTGAGAGAGCAAACTGCTCGGAGCAATTGCACACAGGAACGCTCTGCAATCGCATCACAGCATGTTTTGTCAGAGTGAGTTGATTCAGTTGATTCAGACCTTTTCAACACATCATAGACCTAACTCTGTAGTACACTACAATTATTTTCACTCAACCCTCCCCACATTTTGAAGAATGTATGTAATTAGGCTGGAGAAATATAATTAAATTTTGTAAGCATACCTGCAGAAAAGGTTTCTTGATCTTACCCTTTTGATAAACAGAAAGTCAACAATTCACCAGTTAATTGAGTCTGCCCCATTAAGTGGATAAAGACATTGATGAAAATAGCAAGCACCCCTCCCTAACTCCTCTCAATTTCATTTGGAGGTTTTTATAATTTTTGAAAAAATGTCACCAAAACCTATGTCATCATTTCTATATTCAGGCACATGTGATAATATTCTCTCCATTCTCTGGATATGTTTTTTATGAAATCACTTTTGTCATTGGACTCTATGTGACTGATGATGTGGGGAAACTTGTCCACATACAAGGCATCTGCAAAGTTAAAACCTGAAGGAGCATTTAACACCTCCCAATACGGATAAAGGTTACTGTTTATTACCTTCAGGGATTTTTCAGTATGTTGATTTCTATTGAACAGTTGTCAAAATGGTTAACTGCTGGATCAAAATGGACTTTCTTCTAGGAATTAAAAATCTCTAAGTTTATTCTTGACTGGTTGTTAACGTAAGTCCCTATTTCATGTTTCTACTGATGTTTCTCCCCTGGTGTTTCTACAAATAAGTTTTTGGCACACTCAGTGTAAGGTCTGTGATATCTTCATCCAGGAATAATCTGCACATCCAAGTGATACAGCCCCCTGGGGCAGGAACAAGTTCCCCTTTTGCTCACAAAAAATACAGCTTTTGCATTGTGATGTAAATGCCTTGAAAGACTGTGAAATTATAGCATTCAGTAATGGGTTAGACTGACAAACTAGATATGAGGATTAATAGATTGAATGTTTTTCTGTGTGCACATTACAGCAGAGCCATTTTGTGAAGATACTCATATTTTAAGTGGGAAAAGTAAAGAAAAAATATATTGAGACCTTTACCATACTATTTTATCTGCTGTCTAAATATAAGAAATGTTAAGTACAGATAGGAAGATTGTTTCTTAATACTGTTCATGGATATTTAACTTTGATAATATTACGTGCTGTCTTTCTAACAGTAAACTGACATGATCTCTTGGGTTTGTTTTTTTTCATTCTTACAGGAGCTGGTACAACCCAGAAGCTTTTTGTTTTATCAGTGCATATACTTTGAAACTGTCACATGTATTTGACTAAGATTTTAACCTCCCTAGAAAGTCTATCTAAATTTCCATTTGATGTGCCATATAGCTTTTAACAGTATTTTGTCTGCTTTTACATGCACAAGTTCCTGTATTTTCCATAAAATAAGACAAAAGTTAAGAGTGGGAAGGATGAGGTAGAGACAAACTTTACGGAATAGTTATGCTTTAGTCTTAACCAACTCAAATTATTAAGTTCTCATAAATAATGCCAGGTAAGACAAATAATCTAGTGATAGAAGAACATGGACTGGTGTATTTATATTCTTAGGCTGGGGTCTGTAATTCAAACATTCATTGTTTGCTCCCCAAAGGCCATCTTGCCATATCAAAGACCATAAAAGATCATTAGCTGCAATAATACGTAAGCTCTCATGTATTTTTCTCATTAAGTCCCTGATAAACCGCCTGTTTTGATTTCATATCCTTTCTGTCTGAGAAAAATATTCCATCTTCCTGGTTGTGCAGATGGCCATATGTCTCCTTTGTCACAGAACTGGATCTTCCTTCCAGTAACAGACTGGGCAAACATGGAAAGAACACCCATTATACTCAAAAGCTTTTGGTATCTGGTTGAAGAGAGCATAACCATCCAAATGTAAGAGCCAAATTGCATCTTCCCTCCCCACAAGCCACATTAGATTTGCACATTCTTCCTGTGAGCTGTGTATGGAAGCAACTGGACAGCTGGCGTGGATTTTCTTTCTTTTTACTCATTATTGTCTAGGGGCCAGAAAGGTTCCAAAAAAGTAAGCTGGTACATGGGCTGATATGCTGAGGTAAGCACTAAAACATCTGAGCAGCCTGCTACTGCCTCCTCAGAGACCTAGGCTACCAGTTTCTGTCTGGATCACAACAATTTCATTTGTGAGTTCTGTATAGGTCTTTCTCCAAATAATTATGTCCTCTTGAGAGAAGCTCACAGTTCTTTTCGTGGGTCAGGTTTCTGACAGCCAGCTTGCTGCCAGTCCACAGGTTTTCACTTCTCTGCATCATACTTTCTGTAATAAACCCTGATTCTAAGCTATAATGAAAATACAATGAATTCTCCTGGATGAAATGGAGGTGAATCTGTGGGTTAAAACTCCCAGATCATGTAAATTTACAGGTTTGTTGGGCATGAAATTCTATGGACTATTAAACAATTTCAAAGTTCCTTGGGTTTGTGTGCAAACTTTTGTTTTTCACTGTCAAATCCATTTCTATCTTTCACTGAATTATTTGTATTAGGATGAAATTGATGTGATAATCTTAGGTCCTGCTGATAGTAAAGATGCACTTGGTAATAGGACTGTTCATAAAAATTCTCTTAAAATTCCAGATCATTTTTTTCCTTTAAACATGCCTTTCCTCTATCATTGCCTGTATATGATGCAGATGGGTCATAAAAACCTACTTTACTTATGTGGAAGATAATAAAAGTATCACTTAGGTATTCTTAGAAATTTTCACAGAAACAAGTATTAGTAACAAGCAGTCTATACTGACAGCCGAATAAATGTTTACATTTAGCCTGGCCCCAAATGTTGGACTTCAGGGAGAGAACATGTATATACTTAGTGATCTTTTCTTTACCCTGATTTGATAAAAATTATACTATTTGTATGGCTTTTATCTTTAATTTGTACATATAAATGTTTTATCCGTATATTAGTATGGGAGGCTATTACAACCTCTGGAAAGCAAGTCTTTAACATGTCACACAAAGCTCAAAAAAACGATGTGGGATTTTACCAGATTCCCTAGTTATTACATTAAGAATATACCTGGTTAGATTTGAAGTTGAAAAAAGAGATATGTAATTAGATTTGCATTCAAACAAAGAAATTACATTCACAAGTATCACAATGTCAAAACCATTACTGTAACAAGTTGGTCCTCAAACTGTCTAGATTAATGTATTTTTGATACTTCTAGCTTTGCAATTTTTCATTTTACTTCCATGGGATTTTTGTACTGTCTGTTATAACACAGCATTTATGTAGATTTTCTTGCATTTATTTTTTTGCATACAGTTCAGTGTAGGCCCACTGATAGTGCATAGTTGAGATTCAGGCCCATGTGAAACTGTCTAGCTTGCTGTCCTCTCCTGGGAAGAGATGAGGAATTGATGTAGCAGTACCCAGGCAGCTCACCTGGCTACTGTTCCTGCCTTCAGGGAGCAGAAGAAAAGAAGAAACAGCATCAGGGGAAGGCTTAAAAGACTTCCTCTGTCTGGTAACAACTCTTAACTTCTCTCTTTTGGAAAGGTGGAAACTGAAGTTGGATTTGGGCTAGTCCCTTTACCACTCAATATGGGGTAGCTCAGTTAGCTTAGATTTTTTTAATACTGTTTTGTTTCAGTAAGTTTTTCTTCCACATAGTTTAAGCTGCTTCTGCTGTCCATCTCAACGTGTTGAATCTCTATTATTTTACTAGTATTTAATTTCATTGCTGATGCTAATGTGATGTATCATTTCCTGATGCTATTCCGAATAGGGGTCTCCTTTTTTATTCTAGGTTGATCTTGATGTTAAAAATGTATTTGAATTGTTACTAACTTTTCTTCTTGAGGTAACTTGCTGAAAATACTAATTACACACACGTATACATACATGTACACCACAGAGAATATACACTATCTACATTGTAAGAATGTCTGTATTGAAGAGACAGTTCATCATGATTCATCAGGTTTTCTCTTGGTTTCAGAGCTTTGGTAAGCAGAGCAAGACCTTGAAAATTCCCTGGTTTTTCTTCATCTTTCAAGGGTCAACAGTTTCAGTTATGGCAAATGAACTGTACTGTTTTAGTATTTATCTGCCTGAGGGTCTTAGTCATTCCACATGTAAAATGAAAATAAAAGACTTTTCATGAACTGTATTGATTTTGCCATTGTGACATCTCTGGTGTATGTATCTGACACACTGACATGAAATAATTAATACTTATTCTCAGTGCTTTAAGGGCATATCTCTGTCTTTAGTTCTAAGAGAAATTCCTCAGAGCCTTCTCGACTCATCTCGCTCCCGCCTCTTAAAAAGAGAAAGGAAAAGTTAGTAACTGTATAGCTGTACATATTTATTTCTGGAGGATGAAGTCTACTGATATGACAGCCCATATGTTCAAATTTTGGTAACAGCCAAACAAGGTTAGGAATAAAATTCATAAGAGTTTCAACATGACTGTATTTTTTTTTTTTGAGAGAAACAGATAAAAACTAGTGATGCCACTGAGAAGGGTAGGATATATTGTGAAAATTGTCCGATTCTGATTAAAAAAATTGCTTAACTGATTTTTTTTTTCTGTGAAAAAGATGAAACAATTTGATTTCCCACTCTTCCAAACCAGAAAAGCTTTATTCAAGAGAAATGTCTTCAGATAACCTCCACTTTCAAAGCTGAATAAGAAGTGTCAATGATGTAACTATATAAATGCATTGCTGAAAAAGATTCCATTTCTGCAATTCACATTCATTACTTGATAATTGAATAATAGAAAAAAATGAAAATGAAAGTTCAAAAGAAAAATTATTTAAAGCCTTTTTTTTCCATTTGCATTGTCTCTTCGAGATTTGTCAGTCTTCAATAGTTTTGTGCTCTTTTGTGCATCTGTGTCTCAAGCTCTGGAAAAGAAAAGCTTTGGCATTTCTTGTGCTCAGAACTTTTTTTTTGGTAGGTTTTTATATTTACAAACCAAGTAACTTCTATGCCTACAACTTGAAAAAGAAATAGAAGTTCATAGCATAATGTTAGTGCTCAAATAGATCACAGTAACACAATGTTTTTATGAAAACTGACTTAAGAGCTTTAAATCTTCCTGTATGTTGTGAAAATTACCAATGGTCCCTTCTGCTGCTGCACTGGAACAGTGTTTTGGCTTTGCAAGGTAGATTCTCCACCATGTTATATATACCTGGGCAAAAATTGTCAGAACTCTGACAACTGTACAGCCTTGTCAAAAACAAGGCTGTTGGGACTTTGAATTCTCTGTCTTATTCCTGTCTGATTTCACACCAAAATAGTTTATAAAGCATGCATTCAGATCTCTGTATGTTGATCCCCACCACTGATATATCATTGTCCTGAAAGGAAATACTGACATTTATAAAAAAAGGGAAATAAAAATTTAATGGATTAACATTGTAATCAGTGGTTTTTGAACACCATAGTGCCTTCAGCATGAACAGTCAGGGGAGACCCAGAAAAGCCTGAATAACAATTGTTAAAGCCTTTATTTTCCTCTTGCATAGCAATTGTTGGGAGTGTATTTTCCAGCTACAAAAGATGGGTGGGATGTTTTAAAATTGTATTTCAGATGCAATGTAATATATATATTTTAGGAGCTTGCTTAACAAACATGGTGCTATCTTTTATGGAATTAGAAAATTAGAAAAAAGCTGCGTGATTGTAGTGCAAAGAGACTCAGTTATGCCTCCAAAGCTTTGCCAAATGTCTATTATTATAATATTAAGTATATATTATTAAGTAAACAGATATTATCGAGATTTAAGTAAATGAGCAGAAACCATCCTCTAACTTCTCTCCTACCTTTTAAGACTCTGATCCCCACGTCTCAAAACTTCTGAGGACTGGTTTATTTTAATCCTGCAAGATTACCACTGAAGATGGCAGCTTTCAGACTTTAATTTAAACAAATACCCATGTGTGTTGCAAGTGAGAATCTCTGGAATTCCTACTTGTTGATATTCAACCTGGTATGTCATTCGAGAAAGATCAATTTGGAAAAGTACACCTGCAAAAACCACTGCAAAGACAGACAGGTAATTGGAGAGTCTGACATAGGATACTAGAAAGATTTGGCCTGTTTCATCTGGAAAAAGGATAGGGGTGTTTATTATACTCTATCAGTTCATCAAGTCAATAAAAACCTGGAAAAGCAAAGAGCTATTAATGTTTAAGGATGATTTTGGCGAAAGAATAAATGAGTATAAATAGGCTATGAATAAATTTAAGGTAGGTATTACAGAATGGTTTCTAACCATCTATTAAGGAATTGATGTTCTGAAAAAAAAATTAACAAGAATAACTGTGGAAAAAATGTAATTAGTTACAAGAAGGAACTACTGCTATTTGTAATCAGTAGTTCCTCTGTTGCCTGCGGTTTCCAAGGACTGTAATGGTGACTCAGAATTTCTTGTCTAGCTCTGTACCCACCTTCTCCTTGGTGTGATACAGAAAATGTGCAGTTCATATGTACTGTGAGCCCCACTCACATGCAGGTCTCAGACCTTCACTTAAACCATTAGGAAAGATTTGTAGATGCAGGGAAACGTGAGGGTATCATGCTGTTTCTCAGTCTTTGTACAGAAATACATATACTTCTACAGTAACACACACCTGTATCTTACCCATCAATTCTATAGCTGATAAACTAGTATATTCACACCACAAACGTTTTCAAGGTTCATGCTTTTCATCTTACAAGGGGAAATTATGTTAAAAAAAAAGTCTTGTTCTGCTGGATATAACATTTTAGCCTATAGACTAGTGTTAACTTTGCCATCAAAAACCTGGGGATATCTGTAGCAAGTCCCTTTTTCTTATAAAAAAATACATAGGATAAATCAGCCAGTCATCTAAAAGCTTCCAGCACTACAAAGAAAAACATGGAAATTACATGTAACATTCTTCCCATAGGGGAACTTCACAGACACACTGCTGAAAAGAAAGAACTAAGCAATGTGCGAAATTGCATTTGTGGAAAAAAACTGCACAGCCAAAGCCAAGGGCCCTTGAAGCCTAACAGTTCCCTCTTCCTCAGAAATATCTTATAGTTCATATATTGCAGCAGTAACATTCTGAAATGTCTTCTATAAAAGGCATTAAAGGTAATATTGAAACTAATGTCTGAGCAGCTATTTAATATTAATGAATATGGAATTATCACAAAGTACCAAATGACTAAATAAAGCTCCCCCAGAACTGAATGCTGAAGAAAGGAGGTACAGATGAATGTAGGAAAAGACAAGACAAAATATTTCTGTCAGTGCTAGGGAAAAAGTTTATAAACAAGATGTTACAGCATATGACGCTATCTGTAGAAATACAAGCATCAAAGAGAAAGCCCCCCAGCTTTCAAAACCTGGGAGATTGCATACAGAACAAATATTTCTGCCACGAATAATTTAACAAATGCTCACCAACATTACCTTTACTGACCTTATGACATCTATTGTGATTGTTCATATTAACAGCATAAGAAAGGTAATGCATACCACAACAGAGAGTGATTTAATAATTAAACTTAATTAAAACAGTGACTGCTGAGTAGGAATGAACCAAAGAAAAAAACAGCGCGTTTTAAATTAGTGACAGAGGTAAAACAAGTGTTAAACTGGAAACCAAAAAGGTAAAGAGGTGATGGAAAACTAAAAACTCTCTAACAGTAAAGTTTTAACAAAGTGACCTGGGAAAATGAGTAAGAGTAAGCCAAGACCAGATTTTTTTTTTATATGTCATATGTCACAAAATCAAGGAACAAAATTGTAAGAGTTGGTACAGAGACACAAGACAACACCTAGGAGACTGATGATTGGCTTTTTTTCTGAAAATAACACTCAAGATTACAAATCAAGCAAGTAATATAATTAAATTATTTAAGAAAACAGAACAGAACATGAATTAAGGAAAATCATATGGAATGTCAAATCCTTTGTAACAATGCATTTAAAATATTAAGTTTTAGAAATTTGTTCTTATTTCTCCTTATTTAGGTGGAAGTTCTTGCTGCATTCCTTTCTCTTACTTTCTTCTCGTAATCAACGCTGAACTTCCTTTTCAGCTCACAAGGAGACTGAGCACTTTCCTTTCAGGTGGGCCCTGCTTCTGAGTTTGTTACACTTTTAAGTATGATTTGAAGCTTAACTTGCTGCCTCTGGGGGTAGGCTAGTGCATAGGAATTCCAGCACCGTGCAATGAAACCAGTAAGAAAACAAGCACAGAGCTTGGCAAATATCACACGATGATTTAACTAGAATTGTGCATTTATATCTTCCAAATGAACAATAGAATAATTAGATTGGGACCACTGTCAGGACTTCTTTTAATTCAAGTGGAAAAGGCATTGACTAATGCAAAAAATTGTACACCTACTGTTCCCCCTAGACCCGCAATAAAAAGTATAAGTCTGAATTGGTGTTCAGTGTTTAAATCTCTCTGCAACGTCCTTTGGCTGTTTCTCTACTCTTTTTTGAGTGCTTCAAGTAAACTTCTGGGATACATGTACTATTAAAAGCTAGATTGGTCCTTAAGTATCAGCCCAGGCAAGGGGAAGGGTCACTTCACTTTCCTTGCTCCCGGGGCTGATTCGATAATGAGTTAGTTCCTTTAACTGCTCAGTACAGCTTTTCAAGACAACTTACTCTTTGAAGGTTTGTTTTCATCTTCATTTTTAAAATATTTAATTAAAAAAGTCAAAATTCATAGTGTTAATAAAGGTCTGAATATTGGGACAATTGCTTAATTGCTGTATTTGTCTCTAAGAAAGGATATGCCATGTTGGAATAAAAATTTGTATTCAATGATCCTATATCCAGTATTGTAGGACAAACGTAAAAAGATTCATCCAGAATTAAAATCCTTGAGAGAAATTAAAATAAATTCCTTTTATAATAAGAGTTGCCTGGAAGACTAGAGATATTTAAAAAGAAAAAATGCAGAAATCAGACAACCAAAAATCAAGAGTAAAATAAGCAAATGAGTGGAAATTGGATAAACAATAACAACTACTTTGCTGTTTTAAAAAGTTCCCTGAAGATGAACTAGAGCTAATCTTTGATCTGGTTAGGACTGAAAACCCCCCTGTTAACGAAGATATTTTCAGGCAAATAAATATTTATGTTCCCTTTAGGAACCATTTCAGCAGCAAGAAAGTTGTAAAGGGGACTTGAAATAAAACACACAAATAGGCCTACAGTGTTTTCTGGCTACTGCAATATGTCTATTATGCAAGAAAGGAAGAGAAAAAGTTGGAAAATAAATATAGCAGGGAAAGGAAAATGGAATGGACTAAAGATTTTCCTGTATGTGTAATCTATCACCAGATACTTACTAAGTCTATGCACTCTGAGCCCCTGTTGCTTCTAGCAAAGTCTTAAATACACCTGGAAAGATCGCAGTTTGCACCTGATTAAAGGCCTGATAAAACTTAGGTCATAAACTAAAGGCTTAAATACTTGCTAAACTTCATGTGGTTTTATGCTTTTCACAAGAACTTAATTCAAAATCTCTACAAATGATGTGACAAACATTTCATAGCTCAACCTCATTAATACAGTAAACTGGTACCCGGGGAGCAGGGTAAGACAATAGTAGAAATGTAGAAAAGGTAGAAGGGACTGCAGCCTTCAGGGAGAGCAATTATTACTCTGCTTTCCTGTTTTAAATCAGGTGTTAGCTTAGGTATTAAACACTGTTGGAAATTTCACTATTTCTCAAATTAGCTATACCTCCAGATATCATATATTAGAAGTTATGAATACAGAACTTCCTTGCAGTAATCTACAAATGAGAGTTCAGTCAGATAAAATCTACATACTACTTGTATCCACGACACTTTTCTCAGTTGTGGGGTCAGCTATCTCTTGAGAGGTGCTGATGGCTCCACAGCATTTTGCCAAGAGATAGGAACAGAAAAATACACTAAGGAAAGTATCATCTGAGAGTCTCTACAGAATTAAGAGACCAGAGGAAGTGTAGCTCCTAGGGGTGAATAACAGGTACCATACTTTCTCTTATACCACGTATAATGTATTTATCTTCTTCCTAAAGCTCTTCAACCACAGTCTCTTACCTAGGAACACTTAGTAAGACCTACATTTTTTTCTCTATGCACTTACATCACCACCAGGAAACTAAGACCTTCACTTAGCTTTCATGTACAGGGAGGAAAAAAAAAGCCACATTATTCCTGGTGTAAACCTCTCTCTCTCTATATAAATACATATATAATGTAGCTTTTGCACTGCCCCTTCTCACTGCCAAGGACCAAAGGCTCACTTCTGACACTGCACAGATCCATAACCTTGACTCAAACTGCTGAGGAAGAGCTCTGAGGAAGTTCATAGGATGAGAAACTAGACTGCTAAGATGAAATCATTAGCAGATCAAGGAGTTAAAAGAAAGATTCTCCCATGGGAAGGGATAAATACCTATGGGACAAAACCTGGGAGCCTGGTTGTGGTTGGGTTATTGGGTCATCACATCAATTTATCAGCATCGCCTGTGCTAATGAGCTGATGTAAAATTACATCTCAACACCACAAAGCACAGAGGAGCTAATTCACAGAAGCTGCAAAGGTCAGCCCTTTCCCACTTGGCTGGGGTTCCCTGGCCAGCAAAGACTCTTCAGG
The DNA here is from genome assembly GCF_000687185.1 of Egretta garzetta. Taxonomy (NCBI): domain Eukaryota; kingdom Metazoa; phylum Chordata; class Aves; order Pelecaniformes; family Ardeidae; genus Egretta; species Egretta garzetta. The sequence continues at coordinate 1,290,866 of NW_009269999.1, forward strand.
TGCTGTGTGAAAGGACTTGAGTACACTAACACTTACTCTAACAGACTGATACATCCTGGCCAATTTTTGTATGGTAGCCAGTAAAAATTGCTTGGTACTTTTAAGTTCTGTATATTCTGCTTTCAGCCTCTTTGCACCCAGGTAAAGAAGCCTCAACAAACAGATCCAGAAGAGAAGAGCTATCACTGGAAAGCTTTCTTGTGACCTGTCACTTCTGTTGCACATGTGAAAAAAACCAGCCATAATTCAGCTATATCTGTACGCCTGAAACACTAAAGTACATTTGGAACTGGGTGGAAGATGGCAGATGTCTAATACATCTACTCCTATGACTTGCACCAGCAAACACATTTGGAAACAAAGTGAAGAAGATTATTACATCCAGTCGGAGCTTTGATAAGAATTTAGTATAAAGCATAAGGTATTCACATCAGAATTTGCTCAAGAAGATACAGTAGTTAATAACATTTGTGTTCTTTTAAAGAGTGCCATTTTTTTCCCATTTATTTTCCCTACTTTATATAACAAGAGTTGCTGTTTTGAGATTGAAGAGTGATTACAAGATCCTCAGAAGTACTGAGACAATAAAGAATGCAGACACATAGGGTTCAGCAAACAAACAAAATGTCTTATCTGTTATCATCATCTTACTTTCTTAGCACCACAAAAGAAATAAAAAACACTTCAAAAACCACAGGCAAAAAGGCATTGAAATTTTAGCAATACCCACCTACCCCCAACTTCTTGGTGGAATTCTTTTTGAGAAAAATAGGAATTTGAAACAATGCTAAATTCACATTTCCATCTATGCTATATTAAACTGCTCAAAAGAAAAGTAGCTTGAATGTTTGGCTAGGCTAGTTATTGAAAATGTATCCCAGATCATGATAAAACTCAATTGTGGTTAATGAAATATAAATATATACCCACACCATCACTCACGTAGTAACATTCTACCTATTGAAATTCCCCTGCATCAGGTGGCAAGTACTGTTTCTTATGAGCTACAGAAAATCTAAGGTCTAGCTGAGAGAAAAATCTGACTTACGTAACTTTATGGAGTTTATTTCAGCACTGTAACAAATAAAAGCAGAAAGGCAGATAAAAATAAGGAAAGGCAATATATTATTTGCAAAGTTTTTATGTAGAAGGAGGTCCATATATTCTCATTTTTTCAAATCTGCATCGCTCATTTCTATAAAAAACATCCCTTCTTAAGATTGCTGTAGATCTAATAGCTGATTGTTCTTATGAAAATAATGGTTGTCATTTTTTTCATTTGAGAAACTGTCTTCTCCACTTGTTCCTTTAAACATTTTAACTTAATCTTTAAATAGATCTCTTTTAAAAAACTCTGCTATTATACTGTATATGCTAAGTAAGCAACAATGCTTCATGAAAAGCACTTTACATGTTCAAAACATTATGTAAACATTCACTACTGAATTTATAGATACTACAATTGGAAGAAGCACTGTTTTGTTTTTTTTTTTCCATAGGTCTATTCTTCAATCAGGTGCCATTTTAACCTATTTAGAAAACTTGTCCCTGCCTGACACTCAGTCTCCACAGCCTCTCAAAATGAACCAACCTAATAAGAAATAATAATCTGTTTAATACTCAACCTTGCTACATGGATACTGTATTTTCCTTCAAGAAGCTTGTTCCTTTAAGAGGCAGTTGCCAAAGATATTATGGAATAGATTTGCAGCTGGGCAGTAGGAGGTGTTTATTTAGATGTTTTATTTTTCTCCACAAGTCAGCCTTCAGTTGCATTTGACTTCAGAACAATGAGAAGGTAGTTTTTTAAACAGATAAAATATCACAATTTGTACTTTATACTTACCGAGGGCTTTTTATACATTTTTTGTACTTGTAATGACACATCTTTCAATTAGTATGATGTCCTGTGCTAAGATAAAGACATTTTGTGGTGGTAAAAAGTAATTGAGAAAAAAGCAATCCAGTAAAACAGAGGCTATTTTCTATATGCAGATTAGGGTACAACATAGTTGATGATAATTCACAGGTCCTTCGGTATTTCCTGTGGAAGTTGCTTTGCAGTGTTGTGGCATAATTTCCTTCAGGAGAAGAGACTAACCTGGGCTCTGTACGTTGTCACACCTTCCCGTGCTTCAGGAGTTGTCAGCATAATTATCACCCAAGAGAGGACAGTCACATGGGCACCTTTGTACTGAGAAGTTACATGCAAAAGCATTAGTCTGCAATAAACTAAATCAATGCATAGGGTTCTTCTAGCTCCAGATTAGCAACAAAACTGTCAGGATAATGTTAATTTCAGGACTAATGTTTGCACCTTTCTTCTGTCTGAATTTTGAAAGACTCTTCCAGCAGTTATTAACAGGCACGTTTGTGAGATGACAGCTGTTTCTGGTCACTGCCAGCCATCTCTGGTTACTGCAGCACAGCAGTTCCTGTTCTGGAAATGCAGAAATGCCATTATCACTTCAGCGTTCCATTCAGGGCCACCACTGGAAGCTTTCATATAGACTACTGCAATAGTATGAGATTTCAATAGCAGTGATATTAATTTTGGATCCTTTCAAAGAAAACTGATTAATTTCTGAGAAGGTAGCTACTGAAAAACCACCATAAAGTCAATAGAAAAACTGGCATTATTCTCTGGCAAACCGAAACATTTGAAAGCTGCTACACTCAGGTTTACAAGCTGCTATACCCAAGGTTAACTCTTGTACCATCACACAGTCTATCAAGCAGCTTCTCTAAATCAAACAAAAATAAATGAATTAAAACTTTCTTCTAAATCCGCTCTACAAAGAATATACAGAGCCCACTAAGAACTTTAGTCCTGTAATTGCTCTGACTCATTTTAGCAGGCTCTTTCTCTTACATGAAAATTGCCATGTACTGATGCAGCTGAGGATCACATTAATTAGAGCTTCTTTGGATTTCTCTTTGTTATTTTCTTTTCACTCCATAAACGCCATCCAACCACTTCTGAGGACTTGTCAATGACACTTTGGGTGACAAATCAGGAAAATTCTTGCAGTGACATCCTCTCTTTCCCCAACAGATCTAATATATAGTTGATTTCAACTTCTCCATGCATTGAATTTCTTGTCTACAATTTACAGTCAGTCTACTACAGTTCAGGTATAATTTAGACACACAGAGTAAAGTGGAATCATTCACAAGTGTATGAATTAAGCATGTGCACAGGAGCCTTTGATTGCCTCTGAAGTCTGTTCAAATACACTTCAGATTGGATACAAGGATGGCACAGGCTCAACCTGGCTATTTTTAGACTGTGTTCGCAGAGCTACCTGTTCCCATTCCAGTCTGCACAGCAGCAAGAAGGAGTAACATCTTCCCTCTTAAGGAAGCAGAATCTGCTGCAATCACATTGCCTTTCTTTCCACTTTCTCATTTAAATGTCAAAATGGTGATTTTTATTTCTTTTTATGAGCCTGTATAACTCTAGACCATTGTTATAAGGTTTAAATGTTCAAATATATCTTCCAGCCCGCATAGGCTAGAAGTGTGGTTTCTAGCACTAGCACAAACCAATTTGTCAGACAAATTGTTCTAAGGTGAAGTGGCATTATTTTTAGAAATCAGGTCAGTGGATAATTATGGAGTAGAAAAAACTAGTCTCATCCGCATTAGGTTACTTCAGATGTTTTCCTACAGCTGGCTGCAAAATCTTTAGAACACTAATAGGAATTCAACACTTCAATAAATAACTAAAATGAAAAAAATGAAATATCAAAGGGAAGGAAGACTGAGGTCTTTTGCTTCAAGGGATTTTATATTTTAGTATTTTACATTGTGATAGGTAATTCTCTAATATTTTGTACCAGCACCCAAATGACATTTCTTACACACCTATATATTTTAATTCTACTAGGAAACCAAGATAATGTACAGCTCTTGAGAGGAGCCTTACAGGCCTGAGTAAATGGAAAAAAAAAAAAGTATTTTCATTAACTGAGGAAATCCACGTCTTCACCAAGTACAGAATCTGACAACCTGTCTTGAAAACATTAATATCTAGCACAGCACTGAGGAGCAAGAAAAAAATATTTCTTGGGATGAGATTGTTAGTTGAAGGGTTGTAGTACTCCTCGCCCCATTTAAGATCCAAGAGCAACCTGTATCTCTATTTTCTGATTGAAAATCAGAAATAGTAATAATCATATAGTAATATGTAAATGAGGAGCTGATATGTTTCAATAGTCTTTGAATATACTGTCAGAAGGACTGTCGTGTCTGATGCAAAAATAGGCTATATTTTACTTTTCTTAGATATATTTTTAAACACACATGTATGTGTGTGTATCTACAGGTAAGTATGTCTTTCTAGATAAATTCCTACAGGTGGCACAAATCCCACAAGTTGTCATGCATTGGAACCTTGCACCTGCCCACTGGTGCACCGATTCAAGGGGATACTGCATGGGTACCCCTCACAGTCAGGCTCTGCATCAGCTCCTGAAGTAAAAGGTTTTGGATTTATCCCCACTGACAGATCTCTATGTGTCATGAATAACACAATGACAGTTGATTTTTTCCATTCTGAACACATTGTAAAATGTTATTGTCTTTTAATCCTTCCATATCCTGTAAGAATAAAAATACTAGGTGAGCACCTTGTGAATTTAAAACAATTTTACATTACTCTGGCAGAAGAAAAAGACATTAAAGAGGAGATGGGTGATATCCAGATTGCCTTTATACTTCCAGAACAGGGTGAAGTACCTGCTGCCTTAATGAGATTCTGAGCCTTCAAATTTTATTCCTTTTTTTAGCATGATGGTGTGAAAATTAGAAATGCCCTATGTGTGCCCCAAAAACCCTTCTAGGAAGTGGGTTGAGTTCACTGGCATATTAACAAGAGCAAATGAACAGCCATGTTCCCATCGTCTGCTCCATCTTTCCTCCCTTTAGGTAGCTGCCCAAGGTTATTCACCTTACTAACCTCATTCCACTTAAAAGCATGTTGAACCAAATGGAAATTTAAGAGGAAGGCTCAAAGTGAAGGCAGTCATTAACTATTACCCTTTGGCTTAGGAACAAGTATGTTCTCTTACCACTGTGCAGGTGACCTCTTTCTGGTTAAGATGTGTCAGAACAGGAAACCATGCAGAAATTGGAAACAAAGGTCAGCAAGACTAGAGAGTACAGTGTTAAAAAGCCAAAGTTTGAAATTTGCATTTAAGATCTCCCTTCAATCTTGGAAGACACTGGAAACAGTCACTTTGAAGAGAAAACTTTGGAAGTGTGATATTCTTACTTCGTAACATTTGTGTAAACAAACTTTTTTTCAAATATTGTGTCTGTTGTATCTCCATAGTAGCTTTTTCAGAAAAAGTATCATAATATTGTTAGTACAGTAGTTTTAAACTTTGTTTGCAATCACTTTTTATGATCCTAACTAGTGAATTTTAACAGTTCAGGGTTTTTTCCCCGTATGTTGTTTCTACATTACTGTTTTAGGGTGAAAAACGTGCTATTAAAGTACATCTCAAGAGCTGTAACCAGATCCCAGGCTTTGGTTTGCATTGCAGAATAGTCTGAGGTGAGTCACTTTCAATGAAACCAAAGAGGAAGTTTTGGACCAACTGCTAGAGGGTTTTTTGTCTGAGGAATGAGTGTAATGGTGGTCCCAAGTCAGCTCCCACCCTCCTGCCCTCAGTCTGGCAAAAGAAAAAAGAAGTACTTTGATATGACAGTGGTTGTCTTTGTAGAATGTGAAGTAAATTATTTTCTCCATGAATGGTGTAGTATTGAAAAGTACTTCATTTTTATAGTTTTTTTTTTTTCAAGCACATTCAATTTTACATTCTTTCTGATCTTTTGAGTTCAATAGTTGCATTATGTAATTAAATATCCTGAACAAATACTCCAACATTTCTATAGTTGCTAAGTTTTAACTAATTCATGTTCCAAAAAAGTACTCAAGACAATTTAAAATACTGTAGTTTGAAATAAGAGTTACTTTATATTCAAACATGTATTTGAATGTGAAATTTTAAATGAAATATTGGAACAAAACACCATGGCTGTCCTTGCTGCGCCAGACTCCTTGCTAAAGCAGGCATCACATCAGCCATCTCTTGGGAACACCAGGGTCTAAGGCTACAAGTTCAAAGACACTATCTGTCACGATCCACTGTTGGGTTGAACATTTTGGCAGAGGTTAAACCCCCTTGCTTTCCAACCGACCTCAGATGATTCTGGGAGGTTGGGGGCGGCTGGGCTTAACTCCTGATTGTAACTCCAATGTTCTACCGTGACTCGGTTCCTCTCGCGTTCTCGGGAACAGAATGAAGGCTCAAAACGGAGTCAGGCGCCAAGTCCCTTTATGTGGCCACCAACAAATACGCGAGAGACAAGCAGAGAAAGAGAAGGGAAGTGAGAAAGGGAGAGACAGAGAGAAACCGCGCGAGCGCGCTGCAATAGCTACCGTCGCGGGTCCCGGCGGCCCCTCACGCACGGGGGATGCTCCTCAACACGCCTCGTGGCCGCCCCTAGTGGTTTTTCCCCCTTTTATAGGGTTTCCTCTTGCATAGTCAATAGCTGTTTTGCATAACCACGCCTCCCACCCGGCAGCGGGGCGCATGCCCAGCACCGTCAGTAGAGGGTGCTCGAAAGTTCTAGAGGGTGCGGACCCCCCTCCCCATTGCCAGGCGCCCCTGGGCCCGGGGTGCGCGCTGCAGGACAACGGGACACACATTCCTGTCGGGTAGAGCTCAGTGGGCTGCCGTGGTGGTTAAACTGGCCCGCTCAGTTGCCGTGGTGATTGGGCTTCGGTAGTTAAACTTGCCTGCCGCCGATGTTGGGGCAAGCTTCTAGGCCCTTGCACCGTCACAGAGAACCAAGTCCAAGGAATACATTTGTTACTTCAGTCTTCATCCCCAGGAAATATTGATCAACAGCTTCCTTTACTGCTACATCAAACATTGACCTGAAAGTTGTTTGGATATCAAATTGTCTTCTGGAATAGATAGAGGTTTTTTTAATCCAGGAGCAAAATCAAATAACCGATGTTCTGGTAGTGAGGAAGAGATGTATTATTTCAGAACTGATCAAACTTCCAAAGTCGCACCATGTGTGAGGCAGTATAAATCCCACCAGAGATTCATTGGAGAAACTCCTCTTTGTTTCCAAACTCTGAAGAAGCACTGAGTGATACTGCAGTAGTCGTGGAGGAAACGGTCTGTTCAGGACAGGTCAGAGGACATGCACGATTGTCCGTATGGAAACTTGTTGTTTGTCAGCCCACAGATACCTTTGCAGTAGGTCCATAATCTCTTTTTTGCTTCTGTTGCCATATATGCAAACTGGGATAATCAGCCATCTGCCAGGTAGGAATCCCAGCCTAGTTTTAAAATGTGCTCCAAGATCCTTTGGTAGAGGAGGATATGCAAGGTATTAATATATATGAAAATACTTAAAATTTGAAAATTCAGTGCCTACATCATGCTCCCTTGTTGATATTCTTACAGAGATAGATGGAATTAAATTAACAACACCCATTAATTCTAAAGATAGTCAGGATCCTATGGGAAAAGAAAGATAAGAAATATGGTTACCAGTCCCACTCACCTGCTTTCCCCATTTGCTCTACTGTACTGATTTCTTCAAAGCATGCAGAATAGATTTGGTGTCCCTGTTGAGTGAAAGGGTTATTTGTGTATGAGTGGAGAAAGCAAGTAGTTTATTTCATTTGTCAAAACCCCTTTTCACTCCCAGCTGAAGATGCTGAAAATCAGGAAGACAGTGTCAGTTTTGTTTCTGGTAGAAAAAAAAAATCTTATTGCTCTTGGCAGTGACCTCAGCTTCCAAGAGGAGGTGTTAGCATTGCATCACTTCACAGCACTGGCTGATCAGGAGTGGCATTAACCTAACTTTAGTAGAAGCTCATTTTAGCGCTCTCAGCCAGAAGAGAGTTGAAGTGACATGATACATATGAATGGTACAACAATGGAAAGATTACATTAAAGAAAAAAAAAAGTAAAAAAAAAAAAAGAAAAATGTTAGACCTTTGTGAGGGCTCAGGTTGGAATATATAAGGATGGAATATTAACTACAGCACTGGAAATTGTTTGCCAGCTCCAGTTCTTATCAAAACTGATATAGCTTGAGACCTTAACATTATAGTATAGAGACACCACCATAGATCTACAAGTAATTAAAAATCACAGCTTGCTTCAACACAATACAGTAATAAGCAACGTCATACCTTGGCTAGGAATTGTTTTAACAGAACATTTCAAACTTTTCTGTCTAGGCAAAAGAAAAAAGAAGTACTTTGATGTGACAGTAGTTGTCTTTGTAGAATGTGAAGTAAATTATTTTCTCCATGAATGGGTGTAGTATTGAAAAGTACTTCATTTTTATAGGTTTTTTTCAAGCACATTCAATTTTACATTCTTTCTGATCTTTTGAGTTCAATAGTTGCATTATGTAATTAAATATCCTGAACAAATACTCCAACATTTCTATAGTTGCTAAGTTTTAACTAATTCATGTTCCAAAAAAGTACTCAAGACAATTTAAAATACTGTAGTTTGAAATAAGAGTTACTTTATATTCAAACATGTATTTGAATGTGAAATTTTAAATGAAATATTGGAACAAAACACCATGGCTGATTCTGGTTTTTTTTTTCACAATTGTATGACTTGAGGACAAAAATACACAGCTAC
>NW_009269999.1:1299578-1306841 GCF_000687185.1 Egretta garzetta
TTGGATTCCCTGTGGTGAACAGTGATGCAATAGGTGATGTCACTACAAAAAGAAAAAACAAACAACCAAATAGTGTAGTGAACAAACAGGTCTATCCTGTATGAATTTCAGTGGTGAAATTATGTATGTGCAGAGACTGCATTATTACTGGAAATATGTATGTGATATGTGTAATGACGCATTTGCTTAGGGACATGGTTTAGTGGTGGGATGGCAGGGTTAGGTTAAAGGTTGGACTCGATGATCTTAAAGGTCTTTTCCAACCAAAGTGATCCTATGATTCTATGCTAGTGGCATTGAAAGTATTGCACTGGTATACCAGACATTAGGTGGAGGTATAGCACTATCCTACCTATTCATATTGTTCAGTCAAACACTGTAGGTATCAAGGATCACAGAATCAACAGAACAAACCAAGAAACTTTCTGAGGAGAAAGCTGGGCAGTTGCATGGTGAGGTGACCAAAAATGATTCAAGCCCTCACTGAATATCTGGTTTCCACAATGTCTTGCAACATATTACATGGACTCTGGCATTTCTCTAAAGACAAATATAGGCATGCATCTGTATTTTAGGTGGTTTATACTCTTCATCTTTCCATTTCGCTTTATGTTTTAATGCAGCCAGTATTTAATCTTACATTTTAATTTTTTTTTTTATTGAATTCCTTCTTTAATTCTTCATGTTGAAATAGCTGGATTACTACAGTACACAGAGTACAATAGAGACAGAGAGCCTCTAGCTTGATATTTAATGAGATAAAGTTTCTATTTCATTACATTAAAGATTGGGGGTAGCACAGATAATGTACTGACTCTGTTAATGCTCTTAACACATGAATAGCAGCTGTTTCAGCTCTTGCTAATTCCTCTTTTAATCCCCTTTCTTCCTTACACAACTTTGAGAAAATTTTGCATGTAGTCTTACCGATTGTATTAGTATTGTCTTTACATGAGTTTTCTTTCTTGCGTAAGAGCTCTCTCTCCTTTATTTCTACGAATAATTACAGGGTCATTACTACCATTGCCATCTCCTCTGCTTTCATTGCTTTCTCTGAAACTAGCCATTTGTTGAATTTCATTAGCATTAATAAACACGGGACAAAACTTAAGAGTTTCCGTTACCATGAGTAGGACTTGCACATTCCACTCTGTAGGAGGTCAGAGAGGGTGAGTTTCTTTAGCAGAATTTGCCATTAATAAAATGCATATGATGTCACTGAAAAAAGCTGCTGCTGAAAGCCATTTCTGTGTATGTTGCACAGGCAACAATCACTAAGTAAAGGAAGTGTGTAGGTGTAGTGCTTTGCTTTTTCTGAGTAAAGCTCTTGATTTCAGAAGTGCCAAATGTGAGCAGTTCCTCTTGGATTTCAGTGGGAGCTGTCAATAGCAGCAGTGAAAAAATTCGGCTAGATCGGGTAGGCTCTTAGTGTTGAGACCACCCTGTGAATGGGCTTTTGCCACTTCCTTGGAAGTGGTTTTTTAGTTGTTCTGCAATTATTCTCAGAATTGAGCTGAATTTAGTTCTGGCTGAAAGAAACCTCTTGAAATAGGAAAACTCATTCTAGTTGACTCAAAGGTTAGAGAAGGTACTTTGTTAGAACACTTGGATTTATTTTTTTTTTAAGAATTCCTTCATCTACTTCAGGTTTGAACAGTATTTTGAGAAAGAAATGCCTTAACCATGAGATTACAAAAGCTTTTCACTACCTCTTACTCTCACAGAGGAAGTCAAATATGAATAAAATCTTCACTCATGCTAGAAACACACAGTCCCACTAGGTCAAGGTATTCTACCAGGTCCAAGAAAAGGTCAATGACCTTTTGAGTAATGAGCACAAAATAGTACACTTTCTCCAAAACCATCTTCAAAGAACTATCACTGTAGAGCACGCTTCAGAGGTAGGACATGTGTTCAGATATCCTTATGCAGTGGAACGAATGGCCAACTTTGATGATTTTGATTGTTTCATTACTGAACTTCCAGACCACAAAGAGCATGTTTAGCAGATTTTGAGCCATTTAGTGATCTCAGGAAATACCACCTCTGCATTTTGCATATCTGAAACAGTAGGGCTGTGTTCGTCACAGACTCTGTCATTATGAATAAAGAATTAATTGTAAAATTCAGGGTTTGAGCCAGATTGTAAAAGCCCAGCAACAATGAAAAATCACATAAAACATTTTAGTCTGAGCTCATGTCCGACTGAGCTAAAACTACAGTGAGGTCCAGTGGTTACTAAGCCACATAAATTAGAATGAAGGCTGGCATGAAACTCATGAACATCCGCAGTGCCTTGTGTGCAACCCTGTGTAAAGTCAGCTCTTGAAAAGCCAAGGGAAAGCTCTTGTTTGTACAACTTTGGACAGCGGTCTATGGTTTGTTAGGAGGGATGACAGTGGATTTGTTAGGGACCAATTTCCATATATTTACTTTCCTGTCACTGAGTTCAAAAGGCTTTGTCCTGGCACAGAAAGCTGGCAAAACAGAAGCAAACTAAAAACACTATTTGGCAGTTTGACTACTGTTTGCTTCTGCTTGTGAATAAAATTCTGGTAAGAGACATATGATAGTGTTTATGTAGTCTATAGTATCTTGTGAGGAGAAATTGAGACAATATAGGGATAACTCAACTGCATTCATAAAGGCATGTCAGGCTTTTTCTTTTCACAATCCTGGCCTTGCTATAAATGCTCTCAAACAAAACCTATTGCCATCCTGTAAAAAACAGGGGGCTAAGAAGTTTTCACGGCTTTCTGATCAGGCTTGATGAATCTGGATAATTATTTCTGCCAGCATGTCCTGTGTACTCACAGAAAAAGAAAAGTAATCCTCTGTTTAATTCACATCTCTCTCTCCACACTGAAGATTTTTGTAAGCTCGTGATATGTTTCCATGTGCATTGGGAGTAAGGTTGAGTAGTGCTAGGTTTTTCTTATTCTACATGACTTCTAGAAGAACGACAGTGCTTCCCATTTTGTTCACTTAGCAATACGGATGCTTGAACATTAATATTTCTAAATGAGATTACCTGTAGAGTTTAACAGATACAATCCTTAGTCAATGTTACTCCTATGATAGTGGAGTCTCCTTCCCTTGGACGAGGACAAGAAATCAAGCTGCAGTTACCTACGTTGTGGTGCAAGAGTTAACCATAACAGGCGTGTCAGAGAGTCTTTTCATATTTGGTTTTGATGTTCTTGAGAATCATCTCTTTAGTGATATTTGTAAATATATTGTAAAGGTTAATGATCCAGGCTCCGTTGAGAGCTTGTCACTGTGCTGCTTCTCTCAGATAATAAAAGTAGATTAAAGCTAATAGATTTATGATTGCGTCTCATGTAAAATAAAAAGCACATTGTATTTAACAGTGCATGTCCTATCTCTCTTTCCTCTGATATCTTTGTTGGTAAATCGTGACTGCTCCCACCTGGAAAAACTTTGGGATTTGTAACTAGAAATTATTCTGGTTTTCCAGTTCACTAGTTCAAACAACACAATAAAATTCACATCACAGATTCCAAATTGGCATGTATTGGGCAATCCAAGAAGGAGGAGAGATTTACTATTAATAGATCGTACATCTCTGCTTCAGCAGTGTAAGTTGGCCTCCAGGGGACCTCAGGAAAGGGCGCTAAGCACTACCACTACAAGCTCCTAAGGGTCTGTGAGAGAAAAGTTCATCTCAAAAGCAGAAGTCATAAGCACCCTGCCCTGCAAAAGCTGTTCAGTGTGAATGAATTATAGCAATGAAACCTTTATCAAGAGTCCTGATTTGGGTTGACCTGGAACACTATATACTTTGACATCTACTGTAAATCAGGCAACAAACAAAATGTGCTGTCAACATTTCTTCCTGTTGCAAAGTTTAAATGCTGATGACTTGGTCTAGAGGTCCGTTTTGGTTTCCACTGGTAGATGGTTACTACTGAAGCCGGTCCACTAATATGGTTTTGCTACGCTGATTTTTGGAAGTTATGAAGCATTCCAAAACCCAAAGATCATGCATTATTCTTTGTACTTTTACGGGAGATATTTAAATCATGTTTATAGAGTCATTATATGTACATAGAAGAAGAGTAGAAAGACAATAAGATGAATAGGATAAGGTTTTACCCAGCACAGAGAAACAGCAAAAATCAAAATATGAGCCAAATATGATTTCACTTGCAGAGAAGTGCACTAAAATAATAGAAGGAGGAAAGAAATATTTTAGAGTGGTAAGGAATCAGAACTATTACTCAGCTGAACATTATTCATTGTTTCCCATGAGTTGTGGAGTACTTTTTAATTTATCATCTTAGCCAGGGTGTATGACACAACTTAAAAATTTAGAGGAAATGTACTTAGAGAGATGTCATTTTGTTACCGTTATAAATAGATCATAATTTGGAAGTTTCTGCATTTATAAATATTTCATGGGGTTTGATGGTGTGTTAGAATGAAAACAGAACAAAGCCTTAGGGTCACAGTCAACCCCAAAGGCATCTCTTTGCATTAGCAAAGGCTAGTCACCCTGGGGAGATACTCCTTTCAGAAAGCCAGACTGAGAAAGCTGCCACAAGCCTGGCTTTCTGAAGGGTACTGCTGACAGAGGAAATAGTAGAATTTCAATCTTCTGATTGTTTCCAATTGCAGTTGCAAACTGTGTTTGCTAACCAGCCTCAGTTCATGTCACTCATTTTTTGAGACAAAGTCCACCCTTTCTCCTTTCGTGAGCTCTTGGCAGAGAACAGTGCATAAGCAGTTGTATCCCTGCTGTCACACTGTAGCCCAACACAACCTTTAAAACCCAAGGTCCATAAATTATGATATTTGCAAAATATTGGCCACACTGACCCTTGAATGAATATAGCCTGTATTTAATTCAAGGGTGCTGAGTGAGAAGACCTCCTAGGGTGAATCCTTCTGAACCAAACTTTTGTATTAGAAGAACCATGCAACAGTCTTTCAAAGCTCCCCTTTCTAAAAGACTTTCTAACAAATGACACATTTAAGACAGATGCTGCTGTGCCCTTTATATCCCCTGTGCTAGAGAAGTTCCTTTTCCCCATTTTTTCTAGGTAGCTCATAAAATATTTTAAACTTACACAGCACAACATGTAGGGTTTTTTCCTTCCCCCCCCCCCCCAACCTTTAAGAGAAGCAGTGAACCCTCATTCTCTTTTCATTTCCTAGAACATGGAAAAAGCCTAGTTTGTAATCACTGCAGAGAAATGACTAACCTATTGCAGAGATCTTTTCTGGCCTTTTGATACTTATTATTTTATATCAGCAATGAATAATTCTCAGTGTAGCAAGATTCATGTGTGTAGGGGGAAAGAAATGCAATCTTTCACCTCACTCAGACACAGAACCACCACAGCACTACTTTATTAGTTGTCAACCATGTCACCCTTAATTAGATTCAAAGGTCCAAGATATCACTTCATGAGACAATTGAAGTGTGGGAAAGAGAGAGCGAGAGATGGCCATAAGTGATTTACTGTGGTACAGAGCACTTCATGAATTATCCAGCTATTGTTGGGATATATTTTTTTCACGCATTACCCTTACATTTAATAAAAAAAGGCTATGAAATAAAATTTAAAAAAGATTCTATAACATTGGCATCAGGGAGATATTTTTTTATCTGTGTACAGATGATAATTATACATTTAGCAGTCTTCATTAAAGTCATACTTTTTCTTTCAAAACACTTAAACTGTTAACATCAAAGAAGTTGAATCAGTTATAAAGGTACAAACCAGCCTTACACCAATGTATGTGTGTATGTGCAAGCACACAAGCACCTGTACTTGTACATATGCAGGCATCGCTGTATTTGCTCCCTTAGGTGATAATGGTATTTAATTACAGTGTCACAGTCTGCACATACAGTCTTATCTGATTTTTCTGTACACTTTGGTGACTCAAAGAAAATTTTAATTTCCTATAGGTCCAGTCCAACCCTAACATAAAAGGATTTTGTTTAAATTTACTAAAATAAGAATTTAATTGTTTGGCTGATTAGACTACCTTAGTTCTCAGGAGGTACCACTTGCAGTGTTCAGCAGTATTTTCTAGGCTGCTATGAATCAATTTTTTCATAAACATTAGTCATCCATAGTATATTAGCATTTTTCCCTATGTTTAATAGCTAGGAAATTGATTTTGCAGTGATTTTAATGGAACTGCACTTGATTGCAACATCTGCCCAACTATTGTCACTCTTAAGACCAGAAGCTAAGCTAAGACTTTTATTATTCTTTCTTGATCAGTGCTAGGAATAATATTCTTGTACACACTAGCACGCTTTCAGGACTGAATAAAGTCTTGACAGTTTTGGAGCCTGCTCAGCTTCACTGCATGGAATAGCAGACTCTACATCACAGCTACTGCTGGTTTCCACAGAAGATGAGCAGAACCTTCCACTGTATTTACACATTAGTAACTTTCTGTTCTCCCTGTTGTAGTTTAACCTGGCAGGCAATTGAACACCACACAGCTGCTCCCTCCCTCCCTCAGTGGGACGGGGGAAAGAATCAGGAAAAAAAAGTGAAACCTGTGGGTTAAGATAAAGACAATTTAATAAAACAGCAGCAGAAAATAACAATAACAATAATATATTATTATAATGGTAAAAGAATATACAAAACAAGTGATGCACAATGCAGTTGCTCACCACCTGCTAACTGATGCCCAGCCTGTCCTGAGTAGCGATCCTTCTCCCCGTGTCCAACTCCCCCCAAGCATGACATCATATGGTCTGGAATAGCCCTTGGGCCAGTTGGGGTCAGCTGTCCTGGCTGTGCCCCCTCCCAGCTTCTTGTGCACCTGGCAGAGCAGGGGAAGCTGACAAAGTCCTTGACCAGTCTAAGCACTGCTCAGCAACAACTAAAACCATCATGGTGTTACCTACATTCTTCTCGTACTAAATCCAAACCACAGCACTATGCCAGCTACTAGGAAAAAAATTGACTCTATCTTAGCCGAAAACAGGAGACTCCCTTCTTCTACAATATTTAGATTTGAACTAGAACTAACGATAAATAATATGTCAACAGCAACCGGAAGTGATGCATCATAACCTTCTTACTTTTATAGCAAGTTCCACTGTGTAATCATATATTATAATAATTTATGAGTAAACATTAAGTAAAATGTTAGGAAATTATATCCTATGGCTTTGTTAGTTATTAAAAAAGTTTTATGTAACTAAAAGGGACCTCCTGATGCGTAATATTTTATTTACAAATTTTTCCTTTCAAGAAAAACTGTTTC
>NW_009269999.1:1306974-1319181 GCF_000687185.1 Egretta garzetta
CTACTCAAGCCTAAATTTGATAAAGGCATTACACACTAGATTCTCTATTATTAAGGGTTTTTTTAAAAAATATTACAGGCAAAATAAAATTGATTAACAAAATTTTGGAATGGGTAACCATGATTAAAACTGTTTAACAAATTTCATGATCCCATCAGATTTCACTGGCCTTACATTGTCGGTACGTAAAAGTGAAAATTTCCAAAGGGTACAAACAAACAAACAAACAACAACAAAAAAAAACCCCAAACCCCACCCCAAAATGCTGAATCCCAGGAAGCACCACTAAAAGAGTCAGGAGGTGGGAGTGTTCTCCCCGAGCTAATGCATCAGTGGGGTACCACAGTGTTATTTGATTCACTATTTACTCTCCCTAGGCACAATTTCTGACCTTTCCTTTCTTTTGATTTTTGTATCTGATGCCATCTGATGCATCTGATGCATATGGAACACCATATTAATCATTCACAGAACTTACAGTTAACTACTTCTCTGAAACAAATACACTCTATAAATTCTTTTTGCAAAATTTTTGAAAACAAAATATTTAATTTATGTCTGGCCAAATGGAGTCTGTTAAAGTCACTGAGTAGTTCACTTAACAATCCCAGTTTCAAAAAAATACTATTTTCTCATTGAATCTACCCAATGCTACAAAAATTTTGAGCCAAATCCTTTATAAATGCTCCTATCATATAACCTTACACAACAAAATTCATGTCTTAGGTCTTTTTTTTCCTTAAGGAGCCATGATATATCCTCTGTTTTCTCGTGACTTTTTTTTTATTATTATGAAAAGTAAAACTGTGTCTGGTCTGAGTCCTCACACAAGCTATTATTCCTTTCAGTTTCTTTTAGCCACTGCTAATCAAGAATAACAAATAAACAAAATTAGTCTGCAAATTTTTTTTTTTAGTATTCTTATTTTACTGTTGCTAGTCAAGCATTCAAACTAAAGAGCTAAAGACAGAGTCAGATTATATGAGTCTCAAGGTGTTTTTCAGATATGCTTGATTTTGCCATGAAAACAAACTGACAGGTTTTTTTCCACCTCTTCATGATGTACTCAATTTTAATAAAAAACCATCCAAAGTTGACAAAAGTTCAAGAAAGCAGTCTGTGAAATGGTCTTGAAAGTTATGAGCAGTTTTATGTCAAGAAGAGAGATTTAAATTGACAGAAATACTGGTGAAACCCAACCAGAGGAGCAGTCAAAGGGACTGTAGCCCATTGGGTACGACAGTTGCTTAGGATTCAGGAAACCATTCTGTGCATTCCAAGAGACTCTTGACTTGCTCTTTGGCACAAGACAAAATACTTAGTTTATTTGTACATCAGCTTTCCAATCTGTATGTCACCAGTAGCTGTATCAAATGCAAGAATTTATCTGTCCAAACCTAATAATCTTTACCTATTCATTCTGTATGTAGACCCCGATTCAGAGCATGTAACTGTGGAAAATTCACTGCATATTTTTGGTTACTCGCTCTTGCACAAGGAAGTCCATGAGGATGTTTTGACCAACCTGAGTTTTAAGCATGCAAAGAGTTGAAAGTTACTTGTTTGAAATGCCCTGTCATGGATATGGTGTGGCTTAATTACTGAAAGCTAGTAAATTGCAAGTGAATCCATGGATAAGGAAAAACATAAGGGAAAAAAAAAAATATGGATTTTGTTCTTAAAACTTTGTGATAACTTCTACTAGATATGATTAAATGTTATGATTTAAAGACAACGTACTCCAGTGTTCACTGGAGCAGTGATGACTGCTAACTAGAAAAAGCATACAAAAATGGACTTCACTGCCTAGATTTCAGATCATATAATGTGCTGATTCTGTAATCTCCTGGTAGCTTTTCTTCTTTTAGTACTCAAATCCAGGCCACCCAAAGTTTCAGAATGAAATTGCCTGATTGCAACACAATAATAACTGCTGGCAGCAGAAAAACAGTCTCTTTTAAAGGATTTATAGATTTCACAGAGTGCTATCTGGACTGCCACCCCTGCCCACATCACTGATTCATGAGTTCATCTCTAGTAAGACAGCAACAGAATTACTTTGCCACAGAGAAGTGATAACATCTTAGGGGAGAAGAAGGTCACACTGTCACTTGGTGAATATCATACAACATAAAATTCAAACACTATAACGCTGTAAAAACCCATCAGGTACCTCAGAAAATGAGGGCCTTGCTGCTGGGATTCTGTCAGGGAGCAATTTTTACTTTGATTACCTAAAGTCACTTTATCTGTCTCTCAGCATTACATCGTCTATAACTTCTCCCTCTTTCTCAAAAGGTTATTGAATGAAGTGTCAGTCTTTCTCCAACTGTATGCATAACCTTAGAAAAACCCAGCACTTTGTATCTTTATTTTACATCCCAAATTCCAGTGATGTTTTCTAGAAAAAAACACTCAAAAAACCATTCAGACATGTATGTTAATCTGTTTCCGGAATAATGATATTGACCTTTTACATATACCAGTGATAGGTTCTTGTGTTAAGGAAAACATTTTCATGTCATGATCCTATGTCACAGGAAAGGCAGACAACTATACCAAAAAAAATTAGGTGGTTTCTTCCAGGAAAAGAGCAAATGAAAAACAGGGTTAGAGTTGGAAGAGATCTTTCAAGGGAGTGCATGTAAATGTGACCATGTCTTTCAAAATGTAGATATAGACTTTATCTTGGCAACTTGGTTTCACAGTATTGCCAGTGATCAGCATTTCTTTGTACAAGGCAAGAAAATATTTTATTTTACATTATTGAACTTACTTGACTGTTGCTGGAAAATGTTTTCTACTGCTGTTTGTATGCACTGATTTAGCACTAAACTACTGACCACTAATGTTCTGGTGCTTAATAAAAACACTAAGTATTTTTTTCCCCTATATTTAAATTCATGTTCAGTCAGTAACTGATTATGCAAAACAATAGTTACAATGATCTTATTCCTGTTTCACAGGTAAAGAAACAGATATGCAAAGGAAGAGGTATGTCTAAGGCCACAGACAGAATCAGTAGCAACACTGGCATTAGTGATTTTGATACATAAACCACTTTAAAAGATTTAAGAGTGAAGAAGCTTAAATGTTTGGCATTTAAGAAACAAAGCCATTTTTATCTTCTTAATGATGTTTATGCATAAATTGCTTTAAGGATTAAAAGGTGCTTAAGTACTAACCCCTCTTTAAAACCTTAAATTCCTAAAATGTTTTATGAACATAGAGATGATGGGTTACCCTGAGAATACAGAAATGGACTTTGGTTTGATAACGGAGCTTGATTCCAGAAAGAGAGAGAGAGCTTGTGCTAAGAATGGTCAAAGCCTGATCCTAAAAAAGAGACGGATTGGGCCAGTGGCTTGGTCTGGATGTGCTGACTACAGGATTGTGCAAGAGCCTAGAAAAAGATCCTCCCTGACTGGTGGTCTCCATGGAGATACCAATTAGACTGGTGGAGGGGTCGTCAGCAGTGGAAGCTAAGCAAAGAGGAAGATGGTTGAACTCAGAGGTGGAATTGCCATTGATGGCACCAACGAAGATGAGTCATGTGAGGCTGGCAATGTTCGGGAGAGGGATTTTCCTGAGTAGAACTGCTCCAGAAACAGGGCTTTGTACCTCCACCAAACTGGGGCTCAGGGAACGATGTCTGAATTAATTTAGGTTCCTCCCTCCATATGGCAACACCTTTAGGCTTACTTAGCCCAGCCCATGTTGCTCTTACCACTCACTACCTGGGGAACTACACTTCCTCAGCAGCTGAGAGAGATTCAGCTCTTTGAGATCAGTTTGCACAAACCTCCCATATAAAAGGAATTTGTTTAAACCAAGATTAAAAATAGATTGCAACTCTGTTTAAAATCACAGAAGCAGCTTGCATACTATATTTTATTTGAAGACAGCTGAGCAAAAGCATATACTGAGAAAATTTCATCTTTTCTCTGTTACAGGAAAACCCCTGCTGGCAAAAACTGTATGTATTGGGGAAGTTTGTGTTTTGAACTTACCCAGTTAGACTTTCCTCCTTATAATGCTGCACTCGCAGACACACCTCTTTCTCTGTGCCTGCTTATTAGCTCCCCTAGCCAGAACAGTCTAACCCATTTTGTAATAACATCCCCTCACAGTTAAAACTCTCAGTAGAGGTTCTCTCCTATTAAGGATAAGAAGATAAGGTTTAGAAACACTTGGAGGCTATATTTCAAAACCTAATCCCACTAGGGCATATTACAGATCAGATCTTTATATTTACCTCCATCAGTTTATTTAGCCCTCTTTTCAAGGTTTTTTACAGTTGGTTTTTACTTTCTGTGAAATAAAAATTAGGGATAGACCCCAGTCTTTGCCGTATTATTTGTTTCCCCAGGTAGCCAGCCACCGTTGTGTTTGAGTCAAGAAACCTAACGTACTTACAGAAAATATTTTTGTACTTTGTTGTTTTCACTGGATCTAAGATAAATATTTAGTTGGGAGACTACCTATACTGCTATTTGAAATTTCTTAGGAAACAGCAATGAATAATGATTACTAACTAATGAAAAATAGTCTAATCTTCTTTAAAGTCCCTGACCGTAACAATCAGCTAAACAGTTGATTTCATCTGCAATTTTGATTAAATGGAAGATGGAGTAGGAAGGAAAGGAGAGACTACTAATAGAAAACTTACTTTTTTTAAAATCCTTTTTTTGAAAAAGCAACTCTTCTCATTAAAACATTAAAAACATCCAGAAACAAATTCAAGTTCTGAAAGATACGAACTACACAATAGATATGTTTGTTGCTAGTAACCTAAAGAATGTCTTTCCTCAGTAAATAAATTACTTGTACGTACATAATGCACTGATAAACAAGAGAAATATCCACACTTGAGCTGCTTCTTGTAAGCTATTTAAATTGCTTTTCTGCGAGATAACTACCCTTCAGGTTTTCTAAAGTTGCACATTTTGGATAGCTGAACTGATGAAATTTTAGAAGGATTTTAAATTAATTCTTTTTGTCATTGCCTTTTTGTGCACAGTCGGTTTCAAGGAAAAAAAAAAACCCAACCTTTCAAGCTGTTGAAAGATTACTTTCATTTTAAACTGTCATACATTGCTTCCAAAAGGTGGTATCAAACTGCTGCATGCGAAGAATTAAGGAGGCTATGCCAGCTTCAAAATGCCATTGTCTGATAGGAATGCTTTTTCCTAACCAATTGAGCCCATAAATTCTGCAGAAATATGTTTGTGTGCATGTGGCAGCAGGAAAACAATTAGCACTTACGATACCTTCAGAAAGAAAACTGCTTTTGATTTTTTTCAGATGCCCTAGAAGAATTTAGTCATTCCATGGCAACAGGAAAGTCACTCCTCCTCTTGCTATTAATCATACAAAATTGTTTTGTAGGCTTGTCTGCAGGTAGAGGAGACCATTTACTGGAATGGGCATCCTCATCATCTTAGAAAGGTGCTTAGCTGCTTGAATAAACATCAAGAAGTCAGGATGGTCCAGTGGACAGTGTAAAGGACTGAATGACAGGAAACGTATTTACTGAGTTTGTTGCTGATGCACTTCAGCGAAATTTAGCACCTGTGTACACAAATAAGTTTCTATGAGGGAAAGTAAGATATGAACTTAATATATGCTATCTGTGCTGTGTTATTTGCTTATATGTGAAAGGTATAATATGAAAAAGAGTAAGGATGTCTTATTTCAGACCATTGTTTTGTATATCTTTCTATTCCTAATTTCATCTCTAAAATAAATCTTTTAGCCATTTTTCTTGCTTGTGTGTCTGAAATCTTTATATCTCTGCTCCATTTTTAGTGTATGTAGTGTGCATGCGGTAAAATTGCCGGTTCTTCACCAGATTTCCAGATCCCAATAAGGACATGTTAGAGATTCACAAAGCTATGTTTTAATATTCTCCAACTTACTAATTATTGAATCCTAACATTCTTGGCTTTTTCTAAAATGAAAAAGTGTTACTGATCTTTCCATATTTACATCATAACATTGAGAGCCTGGTAAGAGGAATCATGGTAGCTGCCAAAATGTGGCAGACAGAAAAATGTGGAGAGATTTAAGCAGGACAAGACGTAAGCACAGAGGTGGAGGGACATGTGATTTAGGGGAAAACAGCACTCAAATAAAACAAGAGCAACAGATTCATGAATTTGGCCTCAACAGGTAAGCCTTTGGACAAGTTTGAAACATTAATTCTCTGATACAATAACACCATGATACTCAGTCATACCCTTCAATAATATTTTGTGTTTTCTGAATGTCACTTAGAATCTCAGCAACAGTACAAGTTCACACTCATGAGCGCTCAATGAATACCAGCCACTTTTCAGCCCCATCCTTCAAGGCCCATCTCCTTACCAAGAACCTCCGTACTTTGACAATAGTGGAATCGCCCTCTTTGTCAGGCCATTTGAGGTAGGGTTCGCACTGCTTGCTCTTCCTCAGGACGCAATGCTTGGGCTGGTCCTTACAGTGGTGCTGAGAGCACACTCTTCTTTCTCCAGACACGAAGCAAGGCAGGGGTCATATCTCTACCTGTTACAAGACAAAAGAGAAGAGCTTTTGACTGAGACAGACAAGAAACTAGTCAATTTTCCAAAGAAACTGCTGACAAATCTGTCTATAGATGTTTCCCGCACCAGTGTCATCCCTCCCTCTGGTAAGGTTCGATGCATTTTGCCTACAGCTGGGCTTGTCACTGAAACCCCTGCTGTTTGGGAGTCACAGAAAACTCCTCCATCTTAGTATCTCCCTGGCCAGAAGAGCTTTTGTCAGAGAGCCTGTTGAACCATGTTTATGTGTTATCTACTAAGTAGTTACCTACCAGCTAATTCAGACAGGTTCTATAACATTCATTCTGCGGGAGGAACCTCTTTTCAGTGAGAAAGAAATGAAACCGGGAAACTAAAGGAAAGGAGGTATTAGAAAGAAAGTTCAAGGGAAGATTCAAGTTTCTGTTTCCGTTTTATAACAAAGTCAAACTTAGGTTATAGATCAATTTTGGCACCCACACCATGTCACTCATATGGTTAGACTGTGAAAATCATGTCCTTGGCACCACTATTTATGTGGGTTTTTTCTCTATTGCACAGTCTTTATTTTTTGTTTTGATTGGTCTGTATTTTTTGGTTTTTTGATGTATTATTTTCCTTCTTATTCTCCTCTGTAGCTGTTCTAGGCTTACTCCAGCAAAAACAAATAGCAGTAATCTGAAGGGGCAGGTAGACAAATTGCCCAGGAGTGGCAAAATTATCAGAACTAGAGAATGACTTCCCAGTGAATTTTCCCACACACTGTATTCCCTCAAATGTTTGATATGAGAACTGAGAGTACGACCAGCAAGTGCATATCTCAGAAGAGGATATGTTTCAAAATAAAGAACCTATGATAGTGAGAGAGAGGAAGAGTGGTTGAATTTTCTGAAAAGTGGCTGCTTCAATTAGGGCAGGCAAAACAGTAGACATTCTGGGCAGAAAAGCATTTCTGAACTGCTGCAATTTTTACAGTACATGTTCAGAATCAGTCAAGAATGATATTTTTTTCTTTTCTCAAGCAGGAGAGGTCAACCAACCTAGTATCTCTACAGTAGAATACTTTCTAGTGCTACAAGCAAAGCATTTATAGCCATTACTATCTACTTGGTAGTTTTCTTTAGCTAAAGATAAAGCAAAACCCCAATGCAGTACTTTTTGCAGTATTCACACTACTTCAAATTAGTTCCTATCAGGTATTAAAAAAGCAAAGAACATAATTGCCACTAGTTCTTGCTGTTTGAGTTACCTTTCCCTGAGGGCAAAGAAATGGATTGCAACACCACTGGATTCTGAGAGACAAGGATGTATTTCTATTGGAGTTGAAAAATGTGATCAAAAAGAACTACTCAGGTAGCAACAATAAGAATAGAAAGCTTGTTCACTTGCTAGAGAAGCTAAATATGCTGAATTTACTCAGTAATCAATATTAGGAATCAGTAGAAAATTAAAAAAAAACTAAACACCTTCCAGCTGTGGCATACACACCCAGAATAAATTCAAGCAAATGATCAAGAAATATCAAAACCACTGTATTTGCAGTGTTCCTTCATTTTATAAAGTTCAAAAGGATTAGTTCAGTTTACATAGGAATTTTTTATTACTCAGAAGGGATATTCTGTTAAGCACTAGCTACTGTGAGACTTCACAAGACTGGTAAAAAATATTTGGTCATTAATTTCAAACCAGAGTCATCACTCCTTCAGTGAAGTCAGTAAATGCCACCGACATTTTTAATGATGAAAATTTTAAGTGATCACTGCACATCACATGTCTGTAAATTTAATTTGTTAACAAGTGTTAAGACAAGGGATATTTTTCATATTCTGCATAGCTTGTTTAAAATCAGTTTTCAGCCAGCCTATTCTATAGCAGGAAGAGTTCAGAAATACCCTTCTATTTCTAGTTTCATTTACACATAACTGAAAAGTTTAAATTTTTGCTTAAAAAAATATGTAGGCACTTGTGCACACTTAGTACAGGAGTAGGGTTTTCATTGCATCACAGTCAAATATTAACTATTAAAATTTTAACTTAGGTTGTTTCCCAATTTTCACTTTTGAATTTCTGAAAACAATTTATCAATGTACTTCCTGTTATATTCCCGTCTGTTAATCTTCTCTTTTTCACCCTAGGAAAACTACTTAATCCTTCTGGTTCAACACGGGATGTTTTTTACCCTTTTTTGGGTAAAAAGTATTTTTTGCTCTTCTTTTTTTGGAATAAAATTTTCTTTTGCCTTCTTTATACTGACCTAAAATTAGTGACTGGACTATTAAAGCCTCTTTAAATTTCTCAGCCTGGAGACGATTTATGTATTGCTAAGTATTCCTGGCAGAAGCCCAGTACAGATTCACTGTGGCTTTTTTGCATTTCTAGGATGGAATAAAGTTTCCTTTGTTTTCCTGTGATGTAAAAATGGTTCTACAGTATTAAAATGAGAGAACCATGAAAAGACGCTAAGAATCTGAACTACAGCATGCTTATATCCAGTCTCATCACTGACCCACTGGAAGAATCTGATCATATCATAGGCTCATGTAAAAATATTTTACTGCATGTGAAAATATTTATTTGACTCAGTGGAATGTTGTTAGGCTTATTTAATGTGCTGTGAATTTCTGACATAACAAGTGCTATACAAAATTGTTTACTAGAGGCTCACAGCAAGAAAGTTAGTACTTTTAAAAGATTTTTCTGAAATTTGATGTTGCAGAATTTAGAATAAATTATGACAAGCTGTGAATTTTCAAACTGATTTTTCTTAAAACATTTTAATCATAGACAGTATTTAAAAGTACCATAGAGGTAACTATGGAGATTCATTGAACTAATCAAGATGAGATATAAAGATGAAAAAACTAAACATTTTCATTTGTAAGTATCAAAAAATGATTACACCTTTTGCCATTAGCCCACAGCAGCACTTTCTAGTTAGACTTCTACCTCATTTCCTCTCTGATGTGATTCAAATGTAAGAACCAAAATCCCTTCAACTCAATGAATCTGTAGAGATGTAAATGACCTACAGGTTCTTCAGAGCCATATAATAATATTATAAAATGTGAAATGTCAAAGATAATAGCCACAGTGAAGAATCTGATAACATCACAGAAGAATATTGTATATGAAGAGCAAGCATAGGAAACTGTTACATATTTGCCATGCTGGTGTATTTCTGTATTTTGACTTTCTATGCTTTTTTTTTTTTATTCCAGCTGACAAATAACATATTGTTTCATTATAACTCTTAATATTTTTGTTTGTCTATTTTTCCACCATCATGTGCTACCTGATATGGAAAACCCAAAACACAGGACGCTCTGTCCTGACCAGCAGAATGGTTCCCTCCCTTCCTTTCCTTATTAGGGTGTGTTACACATCAGTATGTAAAAAAGGTGCATAGATTCAGAATGTTGATTTCTTCTTTGGATTTAAGTTAAGATTTTCCTCACAACACACTATAAGCTCCCTTTTCTACATACAGAACTAGTGTTGATAAATTAGGACACTTCTGGCTCACATTTGAGGAAAGTCCTCTACTACACCACTTCAAGACATTTGGAGATACTACTTCATAGTATTGAACAGTTCAGATTATTTCCTCAGTGAGCTACTGTGACACTTTCAAATTCAATTTTTTCATTCTAAAAGGATAAGTGGTCTAGTTAGCCTAAAATATACATTGGAATGAACTGTTGGGGAGACATATAGAAGATCAATTTCACCAATAAAAAGGTCAGAACACTTCAGGCTATGTATTTCCTTTTATTTGCCCTCTGTGGAACTGAGCTATCTATGGACATCTCAGAGGCACACAACTTTAATTTTTATCTCTGATGCTGAAAAAATAATGTAACTATTTTCTTAAGGGGCAAATTTCAGGGCGCTAATTGCAATAATCAGTTCAGAAATATCCTTTAACAGCTACTGTTCTAGTTGATTTTGACCATGGTGGGATAAATGCATGCAAACTAATTTTGGTGCCATTCAGGTAATTAGGAGATAAAGATTAGTGACTAAATGTGGGAAGATGTCCTCAGACAAAAGAGTCTACAATAACTAATTGGCTTTACAGACAAAGATATAATGATTCTGGGTAAAGAGTGTTCTGGAGCTCTTTCATACCTGCCTGCTGTTTCAGTGCTTTAATTTTTAGCAGTTGTTTTGAAGTCTGAATTTAATAAATATATACAGAAGAAGCATTCTATGGCTTGCACTCATAATTTTTTAGTAATTAAGAAAAGAGCTTAGTCATCACCTTGTCATTATCTTATACTAAACAGGTAATTATAAATTTGACTTTAAATTTGTCCATGATTTTGGTTTCTTTTCTGTTTGAATCTGTCAGAGGCAACTAAATCTACAGAACAGAAAAATCAGAAAGTTCAAAGTTCAAGATTCAGAATTTGCTGGAGGTTAATTTTTCTATCTCAGCAGCTTTTGCAAAATAGGCTTGAAAATGTCATAAATACAGACTTTTACTGCATCATTTACAGCTCTGGACTTTATCTTAAAACTGTAACTTTCAGTTGCAGATGTAAAGGAAGAGGAAAATTCCAACACCTGGTGCTGAGAAGACATCATAGATGTGCTGGAGAAGATGCTTTCATTTGTATTTACTGATTAACCTACTATTAACTTGCCATTAGAAAAATGAGAAAAATACTCCCTACTCCAAATGAATGATAAAGATGTTTAAGATCAATGCGACATAAAGAATTCTTGCATTGTATCACCTTGAACCAAGTCTTAACTATAATTAGTCCTACAAGCAGTGTGACTCACAAATGAAATTCTTCTCCTCTTGTTTAGGACTAGTGTCCACTAGCAATTTAAATGGGTCAGGCAGTCCCCTTTCAAACTTAAAAACAAACCTGAGACCTTTTCACCATATTCCGTGAAGAGCCTGTGTATCTTGCACAACTTTTCCAATTCAAGTAGAAGATGAATTGGAGCTTTAAACCATGACTTGAATGTGCATTGTAAACATAACCTTTTATGGACAGAGGCCTTTGGTCATCAGGATTCCAGAGAGGAAATGATGATGATAAAAGAGTAATTGAGAGTACTGATAAAGCAGTTTACTGTACAGAACTCTTGAAGTAAAGACTGATCAAGCAAAAGATTTGTTGTATACAGTTCATCACATCCACCAGGAAATAAATGCTGCTTCAATCTCACAATCATCCCTTAGACTCAGTAGACAAATCAGCCAAGTGGTAAGTGTGACATGAACAAGGCATAAATTGAGTACTATATTATATGGAAAAGAAAGAAGAACCCTGTATTATTGTAGTATTGAACACTTTAAATACAAATGTAAGAAACAAGAAATTGTTAGCATTTACTCTATGTAAGACGTTTCCTCCCACTAATATTCTCTTTATTCCACTTACTGGAAATGTACAAAATACAGTGGAGAAAATGCACATGTGAGAAGAATCAGATACATCCAACTATCTCCATTCCAGAATGCTGTCTTGCAGAGAAGTTTCTCCCTTAACTGAACTTTTTTATAGTGATAGAACTGAGATTTTCTACATGCATTCTCCATGCACATACTAAAATTCTGATTTGTCAAAGCATTTAAGTTAATGCGTAACTCTAAAAACATATCATGTATTATAGGACCTGCTAGGTATTCCTAAGAGAGTAAAAGAGGAAA
>NW_009269999.1:1319225-1327120 GCF_000687185.1 Egretta garzetta
GAAAGAGTGCTATTTTTAAGTGTTATAGTAGCCAAATATGAAAACCCCTAAAACAGAGCTATGTTTGACAGGTTGTATTAATATGTATGCCCTCAACATATTTGTTTTTCTCAAGTCTGTTATTAACTATATCAAATAAATGTATGGGGTTTTTTTAGATAACTGTTCCATTCTCATAAAGTATTTTACCTTAAATTACTGATATGAACTACATATAACTTCATCTAAAGATGGCTTATGTAAGAAACATGATTTAAAAAAACTAAAAAGACTTACTGTAAATGTAGTTTTTATGCCCAGGCTTTTGGGACACTGAATACAGATTTGAAACCAATTGAATTTTTCTAGCTATCGAAGGACTTTTTAGTACTAGTTCACATCTGTGCTTACAAAAGATAACTGCACCTGCACATATTACATCCATGTTTGTTTGTAGGCTCAGTATACATACAAAATAGGAAAATGAATGGCTACTTTAAAAATCAGCAGCACAATATATGTGAGAGATGAGTGTTATAAAGCACTTACAACGGATATGATGTTTTCCAAGATTTTAAAATTAATTTTTAACCCATCTCAGATGAGTGAGACAAAAAGAAATTTGTAATTAACATCGGTGATCTATATTTTCACTATGTCTTTAGTCATTTGAGATAAATGGCTCAACTGGCTGCTTAAAATTATATCAGTAGAAGTAATGTGACAAGAGACCACTAACCACGCTTACTAATTGTCCCTAAGATTAAGTGTATTGTTGAATATATTAAAAGAAAATAGACCACCATCTGAGGCAAACATCACTCTGAACCAATGACTGTGATCATTCAAATCAAGGAAGCATCTATTAGAAAGTCAAGCTTGTCTGCAGTAATTTAAGCTAAAGACCTTAAGTCTTGATACCACACATTCAATGCTTTGGTATTTGAACTGGGGAGGGAGGCAGGGGATGGGAGAGAGGTTCAGGGACAGAGATTATTCATATTCCTATTCATTTGGATACAGGATGAAGCGATGCTGTTGTCTACAGGAAGACACAAACAAGAACTGGCTTTCAGCAGTGGTCCCCTGAGCTGGCCAACTGCAGGCTAAGGGCATAACAGGCTTGAAGTCAACGGTTACGCATTAATGAGAACAATTGACTTATGCGTCTGTCCACAGCCCTCCTGCCTGCAAGGAAGTGCCTCATAATGTTCTGTACTAACTGAAGTCCTTGCCAAACATTGAACCTTTTGCAGTCACATTTTTCACTACTCAAGACAAGTAATGACAAAAGCATATATAGCTAATGTCACGTTTGGAAAGAAAATAATAATTCCTGCTCGTGGCTGACATTGTGCAGGAGCCTTCACACCAGTAATGTTCCTAAGTAGGAGTATGGCATGACCAGCAGTGAGTGTGGGTTTTTGGTAATAGGAAACTCCACCAAAACTGCAGTCACTTAAAGTACTGCTCCTAGCCTATTGACATAACCTATTTGTCTAGATCTTTCTTTCTTTAAGTTTCAGATATGACTCTTAATCCAATCACTGGCTCAGGAAATGAAACACTGGACTATTCTGATAATGCAGATCATGAAAGAAACCCAAAATGAAAAATTAAGTAATTAAAATGTAGAATTGATTGGTTGATTTAAATGCTGTCCTGTAAGTAAGATTTTTATATCCTTTAAAGGGTAAATTGATATTCTTCTCTGAAATTAATGTAATTACTGCTCAGATCAGCTGAGAATATTGCTCAATGCATCTAGGACAGTTGCCTTTCACTTCTCAATTTCAGCTGTGACATGCTAGCCTTATCAAATTAGGCACTAAGTAACAGTCTCAGAGACAGAATGAGTCACAAAACCCCCAAATGATAAAATTATTTCACTAGTTTATTTAAGGCCTGACTCAATTTTCTGAAATCAGTCCAAATTCTTCTATTGATTTAAGTGGCCTTTAAAAGCTTTTGGAAAATACTAATCAGAATACAAGTCTTAGTTAAACAAAGCATCTCTATAATACATAGATATTACATGCTAGGCTTATGTATACAGAAATGCAAAATTACTCTTTGATGCTGTGGTTACTGACTAAATAACATTATTACTGGATAAAAGTTAGAGAAACAGTGAAAAAGACAATATTGAGAAATCTGGATCCAACTCTCTGTTCTGTCATTAATTTTCAGGTGACATGCAGGAAATTACTTTTATTTTTGCACCTGCAAAATGGTGTTACTCATACAACTGAGATATCTCTGTGAAGCATTTAAAAGCTTGTGGAGCACAAATGCTACAAAATCTATGTAAAGGTTTAATGCTTATTATTTTTTAATGTTTCAGGCAAATAAGTCTTTTGAGGAGATGGAAAACAGCACCAAAAAAGAATATTGCTCTATATATACACTTCTTTTTACAAGCAACAGGTATCATATCGGTGAAAATTCTACAACTCAAACTCTGCCTAAATCACCAATAAAGTGCAGATTTACGATGAGCGATTTACAACAATTTTTCTAGGAAGAAATAAAATGGTGTATGACTCATGCTGCCACAACATACCACTTCCTAAACATAAACCTCAAGAGATTCTTAAAAAACCATCAAGATTATTTTTCTCTTCACATATGCTGGAAATTTAGAGAACAATAAAAGCCTCCACAGACCGTGTCATTTTTGAAGAAGGAGTGGAAAAGGTCCACTGACGTGTCCTTTCTACCTCCCACTTATGACCCAGCTAAACTGAATTCTGTGTAATTAACACTCCCTTCTTTTTCAGTGCAAATATAAGGAAGAGCTGGGATAGGAACCTGAGACAGAAAGTAGTGGGAAGGTGGTAAAAAAGAAAGAAAAGAGAAGGAGAGAGAAGGAAAGCAAGGAGCTCATCATTCATATGGAAATAAACAAACCGTGAGCAATGAAAATGTTAAGTAAGGTAAAGACACCCAGGATGAAATTCTGATTTCAACTACAAAAAATAAAGTTTTTGGACTTTCACTTGAACATGGGATCAATAATTTGTATTGTGGAGCTTACTAAATTAACTAATCCAAGGGTTTTCAAAGTCTATCGTGACATCCGGAGAAAGACGATCTGTATGGAATAAACTAGTGCTCTGATATGAGCCAAGTATCATTGGTTAGCTTAAGACAAATGCACAAAGTATTAAAGGGGAAAAAAAAGAAAAGAAAAAAGAGCAATTTGTAGCTTGACAGTGAAATGAATAGAAGGTAATAAAGTTGCCCAAGACTGTGGGTTATATAGCTATTGAAAGAGTAATGGCTTTTTGCATTTAAATTTCATTTTATTTCATTTCCATGCTATAAATGTAATCCTTAGCTGAGATTGCAGAATAGGTCCAATATTTGATCTAAAGATTTTGTCACTAATAGAAAAGAAATGTTCACTTTCACTTGTGTGGACTTATTTTATGGACTTTGCAGAGAGATTTAAATTGGTGAGAAAGTAATTTCTGCCAGGACATGATACATTATAAGCTATGTATTCCTTGCTATAGGACTGAAAGGATCTCCTGAATAAATTTCTAAGTCATCCTTTTACTTTTACAGGCTTTGAGACAGGCTTAATATAACTAAACCACGTCTGAAAGATGTTTGTCAAAATTGCCTTTTAAAATCGCTGCAAGGTGCGGGTTACAGTGTTTTGATAGGTTTCAACATAAGCATAACAGCATATATTAGAAATGCTTTTCTCAAATGTCATCTAAATGCCACTTTTTATAAATGAAGTAAAATTCTACTTGTTAAACTCCAATTTGAAACAGTTGATTGTTGTTCTCTTTGTACCAAAGCTTTTAACATGCATTCAAGAAACAGACCAGATAGCAGGATTTGAAGCATGGAACACCTCCCATTGAAGGAGAAAGCGGGTTACTTAAAAATGAATAATCAGGAAATGAAAGAAGCCCTTAGAGTCATGAATGATTTGGAGAAGGTGCTCTGACACTGAGGAATGCTTTTTCTGGAGATTGGAGGAAGACCTGGTCTCCCCTGGTGCAGCACAGCCAGATGTCTTTCTCATTCTCAGGGCTGAAAGCTGTTGCTCTCTGGAAGTCAAGCCTGCCCTAAAATAAATCCATTTTCTGGACTAAGCAAGAATAAATAACCTTATTTACTGGCAGGAATAGTCTGGTTTAATTTATAATTGAGATATCTTCAGTTGATCCTTCAGGAAAATTGGATGACCAGTTTTGAGAACCACTAACAAGTACATTTGACACTCAGTCACTGAAGTAGCAATCGCGTAAAAGTTGCATCTGCACATATCCCTTCAGTTCCAAACAGTTTCCAAAGGATCATTTGAGACCTTATTCTTCTCAAATCCATTAAAAGAATAAGTTGTATTGAAATTAGTTTTAGCATTTCTAGAATTAACAATAAGCAAGATCTGTCCACAATGATCAGACATTCATGTAGAAGATAAATCACCTTTAAAGGCATGGAACACCGTATCTGCAGAAGGGTTTCCAGGAAAAGATGATATTACATGTGAAAAGATTAATAACTATTTAGGAAATCTGAAACAGTCATGTTTTGTAGATTTTTCTCTCATAGATTCCTCTAAAAATCACAGTATCGTATAAAACTGCACCTGTTGGTATACATGACTGAATCGGAAAGTAAGATTCACAGAACTTGAAAGCTGCTAAGGTTGTTTCTATACATAAACAGAATAATCATCTGTATGATATATCATTTTTACCACAACGCATATTTATGTGATTTTGTTTAAACAAATGACTTACCCACAACTCTTTTAGTAAAATAATCTTACTTCTTTCTCTACAAAACTAATTAGGTGACAATCTCAGTGCACCTTAAAAGTACCTTCATTATGTCAAGTCAATTAGTTGTTGATTTATCAATTATTTTCGTCACTGATTGTTCCAGAAGCATTCTGCATTGCTATGTGGCTCAGTTTAATTACATCAGAGTCTATTAGGACAGGCTTTAAGGCATTCAGAGTCTCTGGTGGTTAATAATAATAAACTATATGCAGGTTCAAATTGGGAAGTGTAAATTAGGACTTGTTGCAAACACTGATTTGTGAAACCTGCTGACTATGATAATTTGTCGTGAATGAGTGACTTTACAGTTTGATTTAGTAGTGGTTTAGAATTTACTTATGACAAATCACAGGATTTGATTGTGATATTTTAATAACAATCATCAGTCGATTAACAAAGTGATTAGACAAAATGAATCAAAACAGCGACTTAGTTAAAGATTTGAAGATGAGAAGGTTTACTCTATTACTACATGGAAGAAGGAAAATTAAGTTACACTTGAGTTAAAATGATTCATAGAGAGATTGTGGATGCAGGGGAGGAACCTCCCGTTGAGTCACGTGGTTCATAATAGACCCCTTTGCTTTCTAAACTCCTTTTCAGAGAGGAGTCTAGGTGCAGCTAGGTCCAATCTGAGACTCAGACTTGGCCAACGGTTTATGTCTAAGGATAATATACGTATCTATCAGCAGTATTAAGACTCACTTTGTAATTAAATCATGCATCTACTTACTACTTACATCGATTTACACAGACGTACACACACACAAAATATGAATATGTATATATGTACACACATAAATATGTAAAGGTATACCTGTTAAAAATTCCCCTCGAGTTCAGTGAAATATTCACGTTGAATGTCTTGGTATTTCTCAATGGGCAAGGGTTGAGCCTCAAGGAGTGAAGGGTTTCAGCCCAGGCTCCACTGTCGGTCCTCTGCAATGGACCTCTGATTTTAGCAAACTTTAAGAGTTGCTAGCTCTGAGAGGCATCCCACTGAGAGGGAGATGCTGGCCGTAGCCCACTGCAGCCCAGGAGAGATCAAAGGGCCTCACTTAGGACCACTGTTTTATAGGATTGTGAGATGATTGGCTTTAGTCAACAGTTTAGTCATTACAGATTGTATTCACAGCTTTCTACTTAATATTTTATCAACTATTTTATGCATGGGCTAAAAAAAGACACGTTTGTGTGAATGGTTCATGAGGGAACATTGCGTGAATTTCTTTTTATTTGAGTGGATGAATTTTATGTTGGAATATGCAAATATTTAGACTTCTGGTATTTTGTACTTCACAGCTAAAGCCTAGACATGACACTAGTTCAGCTCGTAGTAACACATCCTGACATAGGCCTAGTTGTAGGGACCTAAGAGGCAGATTTGGCACCAGCTCAGCTCCAATCCCACTTATAGGAAGTCAGATGACTTCACGTCACTTCTCCCTCAGCTCAGCACTTCTGTATGGTTCCTTTATAAGTTAAATCATTCGCTTGTGAAGAACTGAGTTCTCTAAATGGCTTTGAGACATAAAAAAATTGGAGTCAGGTAGGAGGAAAAGAAATGGGGAAAGTGGAGGCAAGACATCCATCTTGCTCTCTACAGCTTTCTGCTGTTAACATGTATCTATAAACTGATTAATCATAAATTATTAATGTCAGCCTCACTGAGATAGAATGTACCTCCTTTATTGAAATCAGTCTCCCAGGCATTCTGGCAGCGGTTTTGACTGATAAGCCAATCGTGCTGCTATTTGCATAATCATGCTGGCACCTGGCTGCATAGCTAACTTACTCTAGTGTTGACACAATGGCATACGATATATTTGTGCCTGGCATAATTTTGATGACCCACAAACAGTACTTCTGGATGAGAAGATTATAAATAAGTCACAGTTTTAAGTTACAATTTTTTTGTTGTTATTAATGCTTAGTTTCCATGATATTCCACCTAGAGGAAATGAAGTTCATTTCGGTATGTATGAAACAGTTGCAGAATGTGTTACGCTAGGAAAGTAGCTGCAGAGTAAATACAGAAAAACAAACCATTCTGGTTTTATCACATCCGGATATTACTACTTCTAACTTTTTTTTTTTTTTAAACTGTTATCATAGATACAAGCACTATAGAAACACTATTTAAATTCTTAGCAACACTGTATTGTTATTATTTGACTTCTCTCTGAAGACGGTTACTTCATTTTGCCTAAGTTTTCACACAAATGAAGACATTCTTGTAATAGCCACAGCTTTACTGGTGATAGATCCTTCCTATTTCTCATGCAGACAGGCAGTCTCACATTAGAAAGAGATTCTTGAAAATGAAACAGCAGAGCCAGTCAGATCTAAGTAATATTTTTGGCCAGCAAGTGTGTTTTTAATGAAAGTCTTAAAAAATCTATTAGGTGGTGGAAATTGTGAAAAAAAAAAAAAAAAAAAAAGCTTGCAAAAGTTAAGAATGACTCAGAATCAGTATATTTTTTGGCATCAACATTTTGAGTTTTATATCTCTAGTACTTCTTTTTTCCAGAAAGACCACCACTAGCTCTGATATATGGAATGCCAAGTCTCTATAGTCCCTGTCTCCAATTCTGTTGGAGACTTTTGGAGAACACATTAAATTGAGTTGTCAAAACGTTCTAGTATAGGAGAGAGAAGTGATACAATATTTGAAGTTCTGCTATTAGTTTGAAACACTAAAAAAATAGCTCTTGGACATTCTAACACTAATCGAAACAAGCAACGGGTGAATCTGCACCATTTTTATGTCTTTCCAGGCTATTTTTTTCTACTGAAAAGACATGATATTTGGGGATCATTTATAAACTTATAAAAGGTGGATTTATTAATGGGTACTAGGTTTCCTGTGGTAGATTAAAAGCAACTTAACACAAAACAAATAACTGTACATGCATTATTTACTCTTGTAAATTAATTTAATTTAGGAAAATACAACACATCTGAAGAAACAAGTTGGCTTACTACATATTTCATCAATATTTCGTTGCTGTGACCATTAAAGGTTACATACAGAGGCAATGTTGTTTCCCTTTTAACTATTTAAATACATGTTAGTTTTTCTCTCCTTTGTGTTGGCAATGATGAGGC
>NW_009269999.1:1327150-1382644 GCF_000687185.1 Egretta garzetta
GGAAAAGTGAACAATTTTAAACAAATAAGGTTTATTAGAAACCTCATCAATTGATTTTTTTCAGGCTTTGCACTTTAATTATGAATGATATATAACGCATTCTGATTTGTATATATGAATTGCATATATACGTGTATAATTATTTATAATATTTAATTTAAATACACACTATTATTTTGATCTCAGATGCTCAGAAAGTACCAGCTGTTCGTGGAAATCATATATTTATATCTTTGGCTTATAAAGCCACTCAGAGGTGATGTGTCTTTTCAGCACATAGTTAACAAGTTATATTCTTTCTCTTTTGGAGAGTTTCTTTTATATTATATAGGAAGGGTGATTGAAATTGGGAATGTGGCATCATTCGGGCTGAAGATTTTTACAGATCAAATACAAATAGGCACAGAACTAAATATTTTTCTTTTGCCTTACATCAAAATACCAAGTAAGATTTTTGTCTGTCAATTTGCCACTGTAAGGCTAAACTTGTTCTTTCTTGGGAACTTGTTTAGTTTTCTACAGAGAATTCAGCCAAAATCTCAGTTATATTCAAGATACAGAACTCTGTCTACTAGAAAGTAGACTTTTACTTACTTTCTGCAAGGCCGTAAGAATGGACTTTTGCAGAGTGAAAAAGCCAATATCAATTTGTGATACTTAGAGTTCATTGTGGAAGAAAGAAAGGGGAAAATAGAAGAGAACTTGAAATAATTTAATACTTTAAGGACAACTTCAGTGAAATTAATGTGCTTAAATCTCAGAGTTGAATAAATTACATTCCTGTCTTTTTAGTGTCTGAGAGATTCCGGTCACTCTCAGTTTTTTGCAGCGATGTTCCAGGGGAACATAGACTTCTCTGCATGTCCAGAAGTGCTTCCCATTCCACAGAGCTGGATAACCCAGCAGTGAACTCCATGCTTAAATCCCACTCAGATTAACAGGTCCTGCCCAGTACCTAAGCCTAAAGAACCTATGTGAAAGATGTATGGTTTGAGCATAGCCAATGAATGTTGCCAGTGCTAATCAGAAGAAAGCGTGCCAGCTTTACATAGAGGTCATAGCAGTATCTCCTTAACCAAATAAAACACATGCTCAGGAAATGGGAAACCTTTGAATTGCGTGTCTTTCTCAGTCTGAAGAAATACACTCCGTATCTTCACTACTTCAAAAGCATGTCCTAGCCATTACCCTGGAGCTAATGACGTGGTGAGAATACTGTCTACCCTTCTGATTCAAGCATACCCTTGCAC
This sequence comes from Egretta garzetta, assembly GCF_000687185.1. Classification (NCBI taxonomy): domain Eukaryota; kingdom Metazoa; phylum Chordata; class Aves; order Pelecaniformes; family Ardeidae; genus Egretta; species Egretta garzetta. The sequence continues at coordinate 1,328,401 of NW_009269999.1, forward strand.
AGCGCTAATGGACTGATTCACAAGACCAGAAACAACATAAATTTTAGTATTCAGTCAGCTGGTTTTAAAGGTCAACATTGCTTATGCATGGTTTCATGAGGCTGTTATATGATCATATATATCATATCATATATAGAAAATAAAGCTTCAAAACCACTTTTCTGTGACTGTGCTTTACTGCAAGTAACATGTAAAGTACTATTACCCTATATTACAGCAAACAGGATGAGAAATGAATGACATTACTTCATATTGAAGTTATTGTATTACTTTATGTTTAAAAATAGTTTTGTTACCAATGCTTTCAATTTGTAAATGACAGAACTTTAGGAAATCATATAAAGTTGTCTAAGACCAACCAGGCAGTCAGATATTTCCCTGTCTCAAACAACTGACACGGGCAGAGGGGGAACAGAGAGGGGCAGAGAGAGCCCTGTGGTGGCAGGGTGGCTGGCTGCACCCTCAGCTTCATCTGCTGGGCAACAACCGAGCATGCGACGGTCGACAGGTATTCACAAAAGGAGCATGCGATCACCAAACAACACCCCCCCAACCCAATTCAAGAACTCTCTAGAATACGTGACTCTGCAGAAGTGAGATGGTCGCTGCCCCAGGGGTGGTCTTGGACTAATGAGACTATATAAGAATGAGCGCACATGTTTTGCCTGGTCGACCCATTACCTATGGATTTAGACTCCACCTCAAGATGACAATGTGGGATCCAAGGGTGGTGATACCTCTCTTTTCTCTATCCTCCTCTCTTATCTTTTCCTTTTCTTGCTTCTCTCTCTTTCTCCAGTTCTCTACCATATATTTATGCATATTAGTTTTGGACAACTTGTGACGGGTTGCCTGGAAAATAGTTCCACTGCCAAATTGCCTTTGTTCACTCATTAAGTTTGTCAGTTCATTAAGTTTGCCGGTTAATAAAGTGACAACTTAGATTGTTCCTCTGAGTCATTGTCATGACTCTATTGACCCCACAGCTCTGCCGAGCAAAGATCGGCTTTTCGTTGGTACACAAACCCTCAGGGAATCAAAAAGATTTCACCCATCTTGCAACCTACTGCATGGGACGGGACAAAAGTGAGTGTTGAAATCTGCTAAACACACATGCCTGATACTCATTCCTCAATTTACTGAAACGCTGAGACAAAGCCTTTATATTCTATGTGAAACTCCTTTGAGCCAGAGTTAAAAGTGGAGGTTAAGGGCTTTTAGGAATGTTTTTTAGAAAGAAAGAAATCCCTCAAAAACATTTATTGTTTGCACAGTTTACAGAATAACTACAGAGATGGTAATGATTGAACATACACCTTTAGGCATTTGGGAGTCTGATGGAAATGAGCTGTTATTTATTTGCCATTTCAGATGCAGAGGTAAGATAGCAGGGCAGTAGGGTCATCAGAGAACAGATCACAAAGTTAGAGATTACATGATACAGAGTTTTGGTTTTTTCTACTTGCCATTCTCGCTACAACTGCATTTTAAAAATACATTCACATGATGCTATTTTCTGTACTTGTAGCAATTTCTTATCGAGAGATTTAGCCAGCAAGTAGGTGGGGATAAAAAAAATGTCAAGACTGTAAAAGGTCATTGTGCTTGACAACACTGATATTTAAACACAATTCTCAGAAAAATGCACAAAGGCATTAACAGGTTGTATTTCCTACCCTCTATTGCAGTTGGCCAGCGACGACTCAAGCTAGAACCTAGAAATGAGAACACCTGTGCACTGCTCCCAGCTCTGCTGTGGAGCGTGACTCCAAGCAAATCACGAGCACTTCTGGCGTGCATGTCAGCTTCACTAGCTGTTAAAAGTAAGATTTGGATTCAGTACAAACAGAATCTGAATAACGATCAGACCATCACAAAGACTAAAAATGGGAAGGGCTTGTTTGTTTGCCAGTCCATACCCTAAAATTGTAGAAAATAACGGGGGAAGTGGTTTTTAAAAAAGCAAAATAAAGGAAGCTGAAGATCTTAGAGTCAAAAGTTTTGATATTAAAATCCTTACTCTCAACAGACAGGTTACTTAAGCAAGAGAAAAAAGTTAATTTTAAACAGAAAGTTGATAGAAAATCTGAAATTTTATTTGAAAATTGAAAGGTTATGAGCCAAGCATGTATTCCTTAGAAAGAGATGATCAAAACTAATTCAGTATCATGTTCAACTATGTCATCCTACCTACAAAAATAGATTCTGCAGTGTGTCTCAGGATACCTTGAAAAAGAAAACTGTTGAGCAATGTAATCTAGCAATATTTATATTTAATGAATGAAACCAGATATTTAGCTATCTTTCTGTAATATAAGAAAATGGCATTTGTCAGTAATGCTTTTTAAATAGTGGAGGATGTTAAAATAGAGAAAAATATGCTCTGCATACCTGGTCTGCAGAACCTTACCACAAATTGAGATTGAGGATAATGTTAAAATGAACATAGATAAAGAAGAAAGTAATAATCTAAAGGGAATTGTCAAAAATCTGCATTTCAAAAAGTTAAACGATATTACCCTTTGCTTTTTATCACAGAGTTCCTTGAGTTTCCCTCTTCAAAATCATATACTATCTGTGTTATATTGTTTTATAGGATCAGAAGAAGTATGGGTTTAAATTATTTGCTGTTTCCCATTGGATTTGGACTGTGATAAAAGAAATAGTGGAATTACTCAGGAAATAAGTACTGCAGCATATTAAAAGTCATGAGGAGTATGAGGGTTGATAGCACTGCAGGGGGGGTGGGGGGAAGCTTGATCTATAATAAAGCTGCTCAATAAGATAAGCAAACCACACTTTTATGCCATGAAAACTTCATGGGAGATTTTAAACTAATAGAAAGCACCTTGGTCAAAAATTAAATGTTCACTTTAACCATTACAAATCTAATATTTGACCAATAGCTTTGTCTTTATTTGAACCTATAATATCCCTTTAAAGAAATCCCAATGCATATAATTAGTTTACTTTTAAGCCTAGCTTTTAAAACATTTTTCAGAAAAACAAAATAAAAAATATCCAACTGAGCTGCACAAAAATGTAATGTCAAAAAAAGCAGCAGCCTATTCATACCGTAACTAGTTTGAATCTCTCTTTTAATGGGTACACCAAGCCATACCACATAATGTAAAGAACTGATTACAAAATGACCCTCAATGTGCTTGCTTCTTTTAAGAAAACTTTCTTGAAAGTCAGGGCAAAAAGAGATTGTTTGCATTTACATATGATAAAATAAGGCATGGACAGGGTTCATGCTGGTTACTGTACCATATAATGCATAAGAATGAGATAGAATAACACAAACATTAAAATGTGGTTCATATCCTCCTTTGTGTGCTCTGACCAGGACCAAGCAGAGATTTAGGCATTAAAATCCCATTATGAGATGAGAATACAGAACTTTAGCTATAGTTTTCCTTAAATAAATCAATAAAAAATTACTAGGCTGCAAGGAAGTTTTTGGAATAACAAATGAACTTCATCAGACATCCTGCCACTCCAGGAAGGACAATCTCAACAGAATGGCAACAAAATAAGCGTGTAGTAGAGATCGTCTGCCACAGTATCAAACTCAGCAAGGTACATATTTGGCTACCATGTTAGAGAAAAAAGATAGGGCTTTGCACTGATGAATGTATTCCTTCAAACCATGGATTACCTGTTGCCTACACCCCTCTTATGAATCAAAATTCATGGGATAAAATCCCTAACAGAATTCAACACGATGGAAATCGCTTAGGTTGGTCACTTTGTGTATACAGTTTGTCCTTGCTGGTGTTTCCTGACTGTCTCTTATCCCTAAGCAAGCTTTTCTAATTTCTTTGGATTTTGCTTTTCCTGTGAGTTCTAATATATTTTCCAGCTGACCTAAACTGGCAGCTGCACTAAAGAAGGAACAGTATATTTAAAATAAATGCCTTATTTGAAACAATGCTTGAGTTAAAAATTAAAAGCCACTGTAATGTGGCTCTATTTGTAGCAGGAAAATTGGTATTTCATTTTTGTTTCCCCTTAATATTAAATGCATAAATTTTCATGGTACCAGTCATTTTCCTAATGTGGCACTGATGAGGCAAAGCTTACAAATAGATGTCATTAGGATTAAAACTTACGCTGCTTGTTTCTCTCTTCCAAAACATGTAATACTTTATGTTAGAGATAGCCATCCTGTGTGGTATGGGGAACCGCATTACCTTTCAGGTGGCAAGGGAGTGCTGTATTCACACCACTTCACTATCAAAGAAATAAAACACTCAACTCAGCCATGCCTGTTGCAAGCTGCAAGAAACAGATTTGTGGCACATATACAGATCCCATGTGCTGACAGGTTGTGATGATGTAACACTATGGGGAAAAAGTTAAGGAACTCTATGAAAAAAAGCTGATCCCATTGGAATAATAAACTGCCCAGCTTGAAACCTGCTTCCTAGATGTTCTTAAAGTACCTCAAAGAGGAGGACCTTCAGGATCAGACCTATGCCAGATGAACTATACTGATAAACTACAAACAAACCACAGGTTAAATCACCTTTGCTTTTCAGGAAGCACTCGGGTATAAAGTGGTTGTGGTGAAAGTTTCAGTTGCCTTACCAGTCTTTAAAAAAATCCAAACCAAACACCTCCAGCATGTCCCGCAGTCTCAAAGAAGTTTCTCCCAGTCTATAACAAGAAGGTGGTAGGAGTATAAAGCAGTTATTTGGACTTTGAAGCTAAAAAATTGTGCCCAAAGTTTAAGCTAATCAAGGAAGTAGCCAGAACTAATCTGGGAAGTTGTGTCTGTATTTCTATTTCCTATTCTGTAAGGCAGGGTTTGTTATAGATTGTACAACAGAGAAGAGTTCATTTTTTCAATTAACTACCCATATTTGTATGAACCGCAGATGTATGGGGGCACAGCCTGATTTCACAGCGAACTTTTGCATGGGAAAGTCTTCCCTAGAAGCTAGTATGCTACAAGATGGACAGCAATTTCTTTTGAACAGTTTCTCTCCAAACGAAGAGTCTTTCTCTTAAGGTGTTTAAAGAGTCTGATTTGAGACATCTTACAACCCATTTAACAGAAGTACCAGGACTGCTTATTGCCTGATAAGTGAGACAGTAACATGCACAGTGCCCAGAAAGTTCTTCTTAACCTCAAGCAGTATTTTTTGCCAGAGACAGACATTTCTTTTCCTATTTCTATTTTCCTATTTTCTGTTACCTATAGGCAAACATTGACAACCAAGCATGGTAAACTGCAGGTTTGGCTAAAAATAAATCACACGGTCAGTGCATTTTATCTGTCCTCCCTTACCCCTGCTTAAGCTGCAAAGCCAAGCCAATTTCCATGTATACTAATAATTAAGTAAAGAATTCTGCTGTGTTTGTGTAGATCTCTTCCTGGTTTGGCAACCTTCTAATAAAGAACAGGAAGCTATATATACAATTATACATATACATATGGAAATTTCATTAGGTCTCTGCTTTTAAGCTATGATGAGCCCTTTTCTGCACACTGATATTCAGGTAGCACATTGCAGGTGTGTTGTTGGAAGATAGCACACAGGGAGAAATATATATCCACAGAGAAAAATATTTTTTCTCACTTTCAGTGATGAAAATTAGTGAAGTTTTTCTTTCTTCTTAGAGTCAAGTTGTCATTTTAAATTACCTGATGGTTTAGATTATACACTAGTATTCTACATTTAGCAGTATAAACTTTTATACTGAGAAAGAACAGGGGCAAATATTTACCTAATACTATTCAACACTGAAAATCTGAAGTTTATTTCAATATTACTGTACTCAATTAATATTATTGTAATCAGGTGTACTTCTTGTATTATTGTAAAGATTTCTGTTCATAGTAAGTGTTAGATTTTTTTGTCTTATGTTTTCACGAAGCAAAGAAGAATATGTTTCAAGGACATAAAATATGTTATTCTGTCCTCAATTCTGTATCGGTGCCTTTTGAAATGGAAAGGATTAATATATTTTCTGAGATAGGGTTTTTAGCAGGAGTAATATCCAGAAAAGCTTGGTATAAATGAATTATCAAGAACTTTCAATATCTGAATGAAACCACCTTGTAAAATTAATATAGGGGAAATGCTAAAAAAATATAAAAAGCAGCAGATCATGACACAGAGCTTGGTATGAAGAGCAGAGATACCCTGATACTCTTAGAAAAATGGGCTACCCAACACAGAGAAAGGCAGATTGGATATTAAATACAATAATTTTTCACAATATTAATAAAGTGGTGGGGAAAATACTAGGACTAACGGAGTTCAATGCTATACACTCTGTATGTAGGTCACAGTGAAGGTAAGCTGAGCTCTTCTGCATGCTGACAGTTGAAGACCAGCTACACCTGGGTACGTTTCGGTTGCTCTATTGTGTTAGTAACACTGTGTGTGAAGGTGGCGATAGGTCATCGGTGCAACTCAGGTTTAGTGTTTGCTTAGGATGGATTCATCTTTATTCCTTTGAAATAGAGAACACAGAAACTTTTAAAGTTCTCTGTTACTTTATGGTGTTAATAAAGCTATTTTTGTATTACCTCTCTCACTGTGCTCTCCTTCTTGCTCTTTTGAACAGAGAACATCCTCTATATTTTGTTGAAGTTGACATATTTCTGATGCAGTAAATGCCAATGTCTATAAAATTCTTTTACTTCAAAAGAGTTCCAGTTTGATCTACTCTACTAAAATTAGGTACACCAACTTCCTTTTAGGAAACTACTTTTTTTTATTAAAGCTAAAATCCTGCAAGCAGCAATGCTGCTTGTTAAGGGTGAAGTTTGGGGGGTTTTACCTATCGTTCTCAGAGCTGTTACGGAATATCTAGAGTTCTAAAAACCTCTTTATGTGGTCTTACTTGGTGTAATAAAATTATGTCAGCAAAATATTTGGGAAAAAGAATGCCTCTATCTTGGACCCTTTTCTAACATTCCTGTTGAGATTTACATACTGTTGAGCAAGGGTTCTTTCATCTACAGGAATACTACTTGTTCTTAGCTTACATTAGAAGTAAAGTTGTGATTTTAAGATATCTGTGTCCTGTTGACTTTTTCAAGAAGAGATTTTGTTATTTCTAATGGTTTGCATGTTTGACAAGAAATGAAGTGTCTTTATCAGTGACAGGTAACATTTGTATCTAAGTACTTCCTGCACATGTCACTTTAAGGACAAAAAAATCTTCATACACATATCCTGTCTGAACTTCATCTAAAATTGAAAAAAAAAATTAAACTCTTGGAAGGCAATGACATCAGTTAATAAGCTGTAGTGAAAGCCTGATGTATTTTTGGTTTAGTTTGTCCTGGTTTCGGCTGGAATAGATTTAATTTTCTTCCTAGTGTCTGGCATAGTGCTGGGTTTTGGATTTAGGATGAGAAGAATGTTGATAACTAACTGATGCTTTAGTTGTTGATAAGCAGTGCTTACACCAGTCAAGGACTTTCCAGCTTCCCCTGCTCTGCCAGGTGCACAAAAAGCTGGGAGGGGGCACAGCCAGGACAGCTGACCCAAGCTGGCCAAAGGGCGATTCCAGACCATACGGCACCATGCTCAGTATATAAACTGGGGGGATTTGAATGGGGGGGGGCAGTGACTGTTGCTTGGGGACTGGCTGGGGGTTGGTTGGCAGGTGGTGGGCAATTGCCTTGTGCATCACTTGCTTTGTATATTCTTTTTTATTATTATTATACTACTTTATTTTATTTCAATTATTAAACTGTTTATATCTCAACCATGAGTTTTCTCACTTTTACTCTTCTGATTCTGTCCCCAACCCAGCAGGGTCATGGGAGTGAGCAAGCGGCTGTGTCGTGCTTAGTTGTTGGCTAGGGTTAATCCATGACAAGTTAAATCTTTATAATAGACTTAATTGGTTATATTTATACTTAGGACAAACAGAAAATAAGAATTATCAAATTGGAAATGTTTTTCAGGACATAATAATTTTCAGAATGATTTGTTGTTTTTTAATCCAGAGCAAGCAGGTATTACTGAAGGAGGTACAAAGATTTGGCACAGAAGAAAACCTGGGAACTATTTTTCTTTTGGTCTTAAAATTAAAATTACAAAGTTATCAGAGAAGGAGCCTGTGACGTTATTCTCTTAAAAATTAATTACTTCCAAGGCACTTTTAAATATGGTTATGGAACAACTGCACAGAAATTGAGATTCCAGAATGGTCAAGTGGTAATCAGATTTTGAGATATGTTTTTATTCTGCTTTTTAAAAGTCTACTTATATTCTAATCCACAAGACTATGGTGGTGGAAAGAGAAGAGCAAGAGGGGTATGCAGAAGTTTACTCTTCAAAAGACTCCCTTGTGTTAGTTTCCATTTTTATTTCAATTCATTCTTTGCTAAGATACTCTTTCTAGACACTTTTATGTCTCTATTCTATTTAACAGTGGGAGGTATGAGAGAAAGAATGAAGAGAGATCTATTTATAGTAGTCTGAATGACTTTGAACATATTTTAGCAAGAAGCAGATCTTTCACACATTTTATTTGACACAGTTACTACGTAAAGCTATTTGCTGTGTAAAAGAACTGCTCCTCTGTAGACTTTCTTGTGTGAAGGAGAATGTCAAACGATACGCTGCTCCAGTCTGTAAATAAAAAATGCTGAACTTCCACTTTTTCCAGTTCTAGTGGAATGAACAAAGAACAGGTGTTTTGGGGTACCCCATCCCAACCTTTTTAATGTGGAGCATGGAGTGAAAATGCTCTAAGCAGAAAAATATATACGGAACAAGTCAGGTATGAAATACTAACTTAAATAAGTTTCCGTTGGATTTTCAATATAGCAGCTGAGAAACTGATCTGAGGCTGACTGCAGAAGCTGCTTGAGAACAAGTTGGTCTTTTTTGTTTTCTTTGTTGTTCTTGCTTTTGTTTTTTTAATCTTATAACACCCATCATCTGATCAATACTAAATCTAGGTGAGAGATGCATACTGATTGGAAAAATAATCAGAATTAAGAGACATTGTGATGAACACTCTACTCCAGGGATTCTCAACATTTTAAGTTAAGGATTTACTTTACCTTTTGAAAAAAATCCTTGAGCTATATACTGCTCCCACATTGGGTTTCATTTACAACAGAACAATCTAGAAATCTAGCTGAACTTTTACTTCCTTTTATTACTATTGCTTCCTCTTTTTTCTCCTTTTTTCATTTTTTTTTTCTTGCATGTGTAAAAATACTCCTTTTTGCAGACCACCCATCAACGTCTTATGGACCATAGTCTGAGAAACACTGCTGTAGATATACTAAGTAGAGAGAGTATCTAGCTGATAGTTTTACAAGAGAACCGCAAGAGCAGTTCTGTAATCTTCATAAGAACAAGAAGTTCTGTAAAAAAATCTAGGAAGAGGGGGAAGACTCCTAAAAATGTCACTGAAATTGGACTAAAATATTTCAAATTAAAAGCTGCTATGTAAATAAAGTTGAGATTACAGTCTTTTAAAAAGATAAAAAAAAAAACGGAAGTATTTCTGTCCCAATAAACCTCAGATGTGGATGAAAGTTGTGCGCATCAAAAATAACTAAGAGTCCATGGTTCTTCTGAATGGACTTTGGATGTCTAAGTGGTAATGTATTGATAATTAGTAAAATAGGAAGAACCTGCAACAGACCTAAACAGATCAAACCCTAATTTTGACAGCAGTTCTAGACTAAATTTTTTGCTTCCTAAGATAGTGTGAAATGAACCTACCTGTCAACAGATCCAGTATTACTTAGGAGGATTTGCTTTGAAAAAATTTCTGATGGATGAGGGAGAATAGTGTGACATAGAAACCATACTTTACAAACACATTTGTCCCTACTGATTGTGTTAGCACGTGTAAAAGCAGGTAAAATGTTATCAAAGCATTAAGATACAGGTATCTTTCCTCACATTTCCTTTTTAACTTGAGATCACTTTCCAGAGTATTCTAAGCTACATTTCTTTGGAGGATCAGGTTGTATTCTTACAATAATTTTCAGATGTTTCTCTAAAGAAGCCTATTACATTCTAAACAATTTTTCTTTCTCACAGTTAATAAATGGTTAAACCTTTAAAAATCAGCCTGGCTATAATCTGCAAATGGAAAAATGAAGAGACAAGATAGTAAGAGTGGAGCAATTCTTCCTTATCTGTTTAGTAATATCTCAGTATACAGAAGTATATCACACAAACCCAGAAATTTTGGACAAACTCCTGTAAATGTAAATGCAGACGAGAAAGGGAAATTATTATCTTAGCTACAATACGTGGGCTTTGCAGAGAGTCACTAGGAGTTTCATTACATTGGCAAATGTTTGAGTATTATTGTAATTACTAAGGACTTTCAGAACTGTAATGTAGGGTTTACAAACCAGGTGCAGACATATAGAGACATAGACAGAAGACATCAGAAAATCCTACAAGCCATAATTAAAACATTCATCTTTTTACATTTGATATAAGCTTTTTGTCTTCTATGTTCAAACAATGTTCCTATACAAACACCTCTTGGTCAGACAAGGAAATAGCTAGTAACTTTTCATCCCTAAAAGACCTTTTTGCATTTGCAGATGTTCATATTCAAGAAGTGGAAAAAGCTTGTTCACTGCCACTCTTTGAGAGAATATAGTGGCTGAAAGCTGAACAGAAGTTTCAGTTCCTAGTTTCTTACATACACTCTTAAATTTTTCACAAAAGCAGTCCAAAAAACCCAAGAAATGTAGACCTGCTTATTTCTAAATAGTTCATAATCGTAAGCTGTCCTCGCACTGTAGTTCTATCAAAATGGTAAAGCTAACTTTTAATTTTTCTTTTGGGACCATTTCTGGACTGACTTGTTAGGAAGTGGCTTACAGCTCTGTACCTTATTACTCTTCTGAGCACTGCAGTGGGGTGGATACTGAAGCTAAATAAAATCTGTGGGGTTTAGGTCATTTTGAAAAAGCATTCTATGTACTAGTAATATTCTACTGGTTAGTATTTTGCATCTCTGTTTTCTAGACATCATATCTTCTTCCTGGTCTATATAACCCCAGTTAACAGTTCATAGTGATCCTAGGGTAGAAACATAATTAGTAACAGCAGGCGTTTAATTAAGATTAGAAGATACAGTGAAGATTCCGTTTTATACAAATGACAAATGTGGTTAAGTGGAATTTTAAAAGAAACCTTAGGCAAAATGCATATCCCCATCCTTAGTCAAATTACGTATTCCCCCTCACTCCAAGCCAGTTCACATAGAAGAGCCTTTTGTTACTGATCACAGGTCACGTGCTGCACAGCTTGTTGAAGACAAAAATCCACAGAGCACTGTGTACAAAACCCACAATCTTTCGGTATTGTACAACACTACTTTTCACACATATATTAACACCTTGCAAACCATGGGGTAAGGGAAATGAAACATTCTTTCCGTGCTTTTCACATTTTACTTACTCATCTGCCTAGGTTTGTTGACAGATCTTGTCTTTTAGGAGTTTGATTATTAAAAGTATGCTTTTTCCATATATGGTAGATTCAGAGCAACAGGGCCATTTTTTTATTAGAGATTTAAAAAACTCCTACAAAGATAATTATGATTATTATTGAACTCTTCCTATCCATGGATACAAGGGCAGAAGGATCAGTAAGCATTCTGAAGTCAAAAACGTCGCGTTAGAAAAAATAATTCTAAAAATTCTCCCAAGCAGCTAAAACTGACAAGGAAAGAACATGCTGAAACTGAAAAATCGACATCAGTAGACCTGAAACTTCTTTAACTGTAAGTTTCCATTAACTATTTTTTTTAACTCTCTGAAAGTCTTTCACAAAAAAGAGTTTAACTGAGGAGATCTAAGTTTTCCCAATGTGAATTATAGAAAGTTAGGTGAAGTACTTATCCACCTGGAGAGGAAAGGTTACCAGCAGTATAACAAAAACTCAAAGGAAACAAATGTAAAAAATGGAAGTTATCCTGATCTTTAAAGAGCCTTTACTTTGAATATATTAAGATCATTAAGCTGACCCCAAAATGTTTGAAAAAAAATGACATACAGAGACGTCTGTTGCAAGGAAAATGTTCTTAGGGAAATAAGATGACCTGATTTCCATCTCAACAAGTTTACCCTAGTCTATGGCTCAATACTTTAAAGCTGGTTTGAGCTTGTTAAAGATGCAGTGAACCATCTGGGGTTCTCATTTAGGATGCATTTCAAAGAGCTGCATATAAAAGGTAACAGGTCTGTCTTGTGTTTTTAAAACCTTTAACTTAGATTGAGATGCTCTATCAGCAGATCACCCTTTTAAAGCCCAGAAAAATAACCATTTTAGATCAGAATTAAATAGAAGTGACTTATGGTTTTCTTGATTCCTTCTTCAGGGACATTACCGCTCTGAATCAGCCATAATGGAATCTTAGCTGTTCACATAGCATTATAATTCAGATAAATGTATAGAATCATTTTAGAATTTTCTTTTGTTTCCAGTCACAAATGCCTACAAAGATTAGGACCTATCCTATCTATGTGGCAAACATAATAGTATAAACAATTTGAGGTGGCATAGCACATAGAGTAGGGTTAATCTCTTCTAACTTTTTACAGCATACATTTTAGGATTCAAAAATCTCCACCTAGAGGTGCTTATTTTTCTTCATTGACTGGTGAAGCTAGGTGACTATTTTTTGGGCAGCTAATATTGATTAAGGTTTATAGGAGTCCTAAACCATATTTTTTGATATATCTGTATCTGAAAAAAACAAACTAAACCAGAGCTTTTATTGGCAAACAACAAGCTTTTATGTAATGCTTGCTCTGAACTTTTATTTTATGACAGTAAACATTTAATGTTATGTCTGTGTTGGTTAAATTGTTTCAATTTCCAAGTTGGATAAGAGGTGAAATGAAAGAAGGTAATACTAGCCTTAAACAAAATTAAGAAAAATCATCTAACCTGTTAAGAAATACAGAATAACCTGATTTTTTTCTTATCAGTTTTCATACATTTGTGATCTCCCTGCTCTCAGCTGGCACCAGAGGCCCAGGCAGCTAATACTACATCACATGCTGTTCTCCTACTGAAGCGGCCAGGTTAAATGTCCAAATGGGACAAGTATTGAAACATTGAATTTTGTGCAGCAATGATGTGTTCAAAAGAGAAAAGCAATTTTTTTTTTTCTATTCCTATTTTTAAAGAAGGCTGTGGTCCCTTTACAAATGCTCTGCAATCCTATGTTACAGAGCATCACTGTGTGGAGCATTACAGCAACAGGAATTGAATTCTGATTTGCCTTTGATAAACACCCGGGCATTTAATGATGAAGGTTAAGGAGACAACTGTATCTGTCTGTTCTTAACATCAGGAAGAGTTAACTGAGTAACTCTCACTCTGTCCAGCAGAAAGCAGAAAACACATCTCATAAACCAAGATTGCTGACTTCTTCAGCATCCTCAGTTTTTGTGTCTTCCCACATCCCACAGTGGTCATACATTTCCTGTCTCTAGCCTTTTTAGCTGTAAGTTTACCCCAAAAGTTTTAATACTATTGTGTCTTGATGAGTCCCATCTGTAATCACATGCATTTGCTTTTGGTTGAGATATAAAATAAATAACAACAAAACAATGCACTTTACCTCTTGAAAGTGCTTTTCAGGCGTCAGCTAATTAAAATCAGTGATCATTTTACCCCCACAGTACTACTTTCTGGAAGTGTCAGAACATTAGATCTGGTGTCTTCGCTGAGTATCAAGTGTACATTTATATACCACATATCTAAGTTTCCTTGAAAGTTGCAATAAGATTCACTTATATTCCCAGTTTTTCCTCCCCTTAAATAATACTGTTTAAAGACTCAATTTACATAGCAAAGGTAGAATTGCATTTCAGTAATGGAAGAGCTTGCCCTTTTCAACTAGTATTGGCTGATGTGAAATGTGAAAATTTTGTATTTATAACTTTTGTAAGTCAACCAGCTAATAAACAATTTTAAGCAAAAGATTGTTTTTTGGGTTTTTTCCTTTTTTTTTACTTTGAGTCTATAGATCACCCAGTAGCACAGGTCAAAAAGGAAATTCCTTTTTCTTTTATTTCTTTTTTCTTAATTCATTTCAGTGCAATCATCTGGGCAGGTCAGATTATAATAGTGTGAGTACGCGCACAGAGAAAAGAATTCATCAATTCATTAAGAAGATGGGTTAAGTGAGTTATTTAACAGACCAAGGAATTTATTTTTATGTAAATGATTTTTTTTAAGTTGTTCACACTCTACAGATCCTGATTTTGCAACAAATGCATGCAATAATTGTACTAAAAACACATTAATTTTTTCTTTTTTTCCTCGCAAAACATTTCAGAACTACATATTAGACTTACAGGTTTAATCAAGATTTAGAACAGGAGGGGAAATTTTGAATGTGAGTATACATTACCATTTTAGTTTGGAGAAGCAATGTACTTTTGAAGTGAATCTCTAATCACCTCCATTTGCCATGCTTCAATTCACATTGTGGAGAAATCTTGTAGTGTGTGAACTGAAATTCATTCAGGAAAAAATAAACTGAAAAATACATTCCCAGAGCATATGAATTATGTTCTGACTTCTAACAAGCATTCAGTGTCCTATGCTCTTCTCACAGCAAAAGGGATACCATGTTTTGTAATATGAGGGACATACAGGATGCCGAAGTTATATAGTTTAATAACACCAGAGATAAATGTATATTGCATCCTAGTAGTTGCAAGAGGACTCCAGATACTACTGCAAGGCTTTTCCTCTTACTTTGCAGTTCTCTCTCATACCCATGGACCATTTGCTACTCAGAAAAAATCTTGCAGATCTTCATCTTATTATTTATGGGATTAAAGTGTCCAGAAGCAATATGGTCATATCGTCCTGGCTGTGGTTTGAAGTGCTATGGGTATCTGGGAAGTTTCTACATTCATTCCAGGATACTTTGACATGGACAATTAACAGATCCTTTCCTTATTGTAGGTCACTTTACAGTTGTCTGAGCTAAAATGTCAGATGAATAGTCAAAAGTGATGCTCAACCCTAGATGATGACTAATGCTTTCTGAACAATCTAGATTGATGGCAGAGCTTTGACTACCTCTTGTTTTTTAATGGCTACTCACTATCCGGAAGTGGTACAAGAATTTCAGAGGGATGAGGAGAGAGGGTGAGCCACCCAGTTCCTTGGGTTCTTAGTCCAAAATAATAAAAAAAAAGAAGAAAAAGCAGATCCATGCATGAATGATGGCAGATCCACAGTATGAAAAAAGAGGGATGACTGAAATGGCTGTAACCTTGGGAAGGTGCTGCAGAAAACAAGACACAGCAAACCTGCTAAAGAGACACAGGAAGCTGCTTGGCAGCATCTGCACCGTGTTTACTAACACAGCATCACTGGGGACATGAATGAGCTTTTCAGTCCCAGAAAATACACATCTATTGGAGTGGGGCACAAGGTTGTTCTGCCTGGATTCCCTGTGACAGATTAAAGAAGTCTAATCTGCACATTTGGTCACTGAAAGACTGAATTATGCATTTTTACAGACAGAAATGGCCAACTGTAGACAGAGAGATACTATTTTATGAAATGTAGTACCTGTAATTAAAGATTAATCCTTTACTTGCCAACAAGGAGTGTTACAGTCAAAGGCAAGCACTTTGGGATTCGGAAGTGCTTTCTGAATCTATCTATCAAAATAGATATCCTCTAAAAGAGAAAACTGAAAGAGAAACCAGTAACTTTGTAACATTTATCACAGAAATAACTTTAAAGAACAAACCATAAAGGATGGATTCTCTTGCCTGAATGCAAGATTAATTATGCCTGTGTCATTTCTGTTTAATAACTGTCTGAACTCTTCTTAAAAGTCTCCAATGACTGAGACTCCATCAATGGTGGCTTTGCAGTCTCACCAGAAAATTCTCTTCGACATTTTAGTAGTTTCACTGGTAGGAATATTTTAAGTGCTCTCCTTCAACCAAGTCTCTTTTATTATAATTTAATCCACTTCCTTCTTACCCTTCGGGAAATATTCCTTTTGCCCATAAGGTGCATTTTGTATATTTGGAAAGTGTTTTCTCATACAATCATTCCATGTAGGCCATATTTTCTAGCTCTGTAATTGCTCCAGCTTTCTCATGTAATTTCTGGAATCTTTTCAATCAGCCCACAGCCTTCTAAATTGCAGAATCTAGACACAGTACTTCAATTTAGGGACTTGCTAGTATGTTGTATAGAAAAGTTACCTCATCTATGTGCTTGTTACTTGGTTCATTTCCTGAAATGTTAAAGCTCATAAATGAAGTGAAAGCAAAACAGTATGTTTATGTAGAACAAGTAGTATGGGAATAAGTAAAGCAGTACTGGTTATCTTCTGCTGAAAGAAAAAGAAACTCGCTTTTGCTTCATTTGAAGAGTATGGCTAAATATTTTGTACTCTATTTGACACAGTAGTTTTTCATTCTATGTGGTGACACAGGCTTACATCCCTGCTTATCTGCTCCTGGAATCTTGCCCTGGGAACACAAGGTCTCTTACTACTTCATTCACAAATGCACCATACTCATCCTCTTCCAGATGATATCCGCACCCAAGCATATAATCAAGTCTTATTTTATGTGTGCAAATCAAAGTAAGCCTGTATTGTTAGTGGCAATTAGCTGTTTATTTCCTTACATATGGTTTCACATATAGTGACTGCTTATTTTGTATGTAATCATACATCATACTTGTTTCCTATTTCGCATATAGCAATTAGCATCAAAATTTTGACACGAACTACAGTAGTAGCTTTGGTATATCTTTCCTTTTTCATATTAAGCATAAAAAATTTTGGTTCCTACAGTAAAAACAAATGCTATTTAATCTTAGGACTCAATAAACAGTCTAGATTTAGGAAGAGATAATTTATACTGATAAAGAGAAACCAGAAGTACAGAGAACATTGACTGACAACATATAGACAGCAAAGAAACAAGGGCTTTGATACTGGAAAGTCTGTATTTTGTAAGACAGCAGTATTGAGTTTATGGCATGAAAGCAAATTGGAATACTTAACAGCAGATGAAAACTGCCAGAAATGCATTAGATGATTTCCATGGCAACGGCAGAGGCTAACACAAAAAGCTGCTTTACAAACACCAAAGTCCAGGTTCTGAGCTACATCCTGGAGGAAGAGGATGGATAAAGAACTTAAGCCACGTGAATCTTCAGTTCTCCTGCACAGGCCTAAATTAAAGGACCCTTCTTTTTTTGAGATTGTTCCAATAGATGGGGCTTGCCCAGAAGAAACTGGGACAACATTAGCAATCATAAAAAAAGACCAAAGCAGCATGTAGGAAAGCTTACCAACTCTGTCAAGCATTAGGCATTGCTTCATTAGAACACTGTGTTAGCTCTTCTCTTTCATGTGTAATCATATTTAAAACCTAGATCTCCTGGAGTTTCAGAATTGTAATATTGTAATGTTTTTGGACAACATGCCAATGCTCTGAGAATACACTGAGTAAAATAATTGTCTATCATTCTTCTTGCAAGTAATAAATCTTAAAATAACAGCAATATTCTGCAGAGATCTATGAGATTTTTTTTCATGTTATTATTGAGGAGTTCTGACTTTGCCCTGGCATAGAGACAGGCTACCGCCAATCCAAGCTGGGTACATGTGCAACAGGAGTTACTGAAATGATTGGAAGCATCACCTATTGTGACGTGCCTAGCTGTGTTTTCTGTATCATGTGCCATGTCACTTCTCTTATGTTGCTTTGGCCGTGTTTTTTACTCCTAATAACTAGCAGTAAAGTTAAGAAGCTGAGTGGTCTATGCTGGGGAGAAAATAATTTTTGAATCAATTCCAGTAATCTCATTATATTTTCTGCCATAAATCTATTACAAGGCAAAAATCTCAGGACAAACACAGAGACACAGTTTTGCACCTAGCAGGAATATTGTTTAGTGACAGTTTTGGAGAAAACATTTCCTTTTTAAAAGACTTGAAAGTTTGTGTATTTCTGAGATGAAACATTAAATTTAAAATGTTAATTTAAATTAATTTCAATTAATTTAAGATCACATTTTAAATTGATGTAGAGCTTAATACATAAAACTTTTTTTTTAAAAAGCATGCAATATTTATCTGAATTATTCTAGCAAATTCAATAAATGAGAGAATAATGTTGCCCATCCCACTTCCCCTTAAATGTTTAAATATATTTGCTGCTTGTTGGAAAAATTTTATACAACTTTATTAATAACCTTCAATTTTAGTAAACAGAATAGTTCTACATGTTTTAAAATGTCCTTGACTTAGCTACCAAAAGTTCTCTAGGCCAAAAAAATCCAATCTTACAGATGTTCACTTTAGTTTCACTGACTTAACACTTGTATTTACACCAAACCTATGGATTTTTCTGATCTAGAAGTCTAATACATTAACCTCTCCAGATCAATCCATTATGACAGAATATTCAAGCCATTACTCATCAGTTGTGTGATTATAAATCTTCTTTATGAACACCAGAAATATTAACGCTCTATATGTCTTATGTTTGGGATTTTAATTTAAGGATCCAAATAATTTAGTCAATCTCAGCCAAGGTCAAGAATAATTTTTCAATTTTGAGTGAAACAGAATTTCTCAGAGACAATTGCCTGTAAACAAATATTCAGTCTGAAACTTTTGGCTGTTCTGTATTTTGTCATACATAGATACTAATACTTTCTTTCTGTAATATCATGTCAAAAAATGCAGACCACTATTGATAGGTACCAGGAAATTATGGACATTCAGGACTCAGCTGATCTGATCTAGTTTAAGTTATAATTTCACTGTGAGGGAAAATGAGAATAGATTAGATAAGATTTCATTCCAACCAACTTTCCTGTGATTTTATTATCAAACGAACCACTGATGTGCTTGTTGCTTGTTGTTAATGTATTGCCAGCCCCAGAAATCTAGTCTGATTTCCTTCCTGTCATGCAGTTAGTATCCTGTTTCACTGAAGAAATCGGATAACATATTTGTATTTTTGCATTTGTAAGACTCTGTATTTTTAGACCATGGATGTTCTGCTCCACAGTCTCTTACCAAGCTGATCTCAAAATCTGAATCTTTTGTACAAATGAAAACTCTGCTAATCTCCATGACCTAAATGCTCTTCGTGGACAGTTTATAACCACATATTACAGGAACCCATTGATTTTTGCCAAACCAATTTGCTATCAGTAATGTCTATTATGCAATCAGTGAATAATAGCACTGTCAAAGATTATGAATTATGACAAAAAGCCTTACCTTGTCACAGAAAAGCAAGGTTTGCATTGTCATGCACTCCTACTGTTTTTATTTTCCATAAATTGCATGTGTATTAATGTATTTTCAACTACACAGCAATGTAAAGACTCAATTTCTACCAGAGTAAGAAACAGAACACAACAGATGACTAAATGAATCAAAATGTTTTAGAAAACACTTGTTCTCTGTTTTTTCCTCATCAGTTCAGTCACCCTTCTGTCCCTAAGAACTCTTACCTCATATTTGCATTCTTTCTCACGACTTCTTTCCTGTGTGAGGTTTTCCTTTACTATTCATTACGCGCTTAACAACCTTCTTTCCATTATGTATGTTTACTTTCAATATTTCCTTATTTTCCTAAATTCTTTCAGTAGAGATATCTCCAAATCTCTTAAACCTAAGACAGCTGATAACAAGATGCTTATCTTAGAAACAACATTTGACTTTTTGACTGTACAGCAAGAAGCACAAAGACTGCTTGGGGGTTTTATGGCTTGTTTTGTTGGTTTGGTTTTTTTTACCAGTACTTATTAGGCTAAAGGATAGAAGAACCAAGTTCATAGTTCTTCCTAACTGTAAACTGAAATAGGCCCCTTTGTTGAGGAAAACTACCTGTAATAAAGGATAAATTAAGATCTTTTCACTTGGCACTGAATCAGATCACTCCAAGGAAGAAAAGTGAAAGGTTTCTTGTTAAATCTGAAGGGTTTGGATGTCTTGGAGAGAGAAATACTCTTTATTTCCCTATTCAGTTCTGTTCAGTATCATAACCCTCACTGAAGCAAACAGCTACCTGAACTTTTTAGTTAGTACATGGAGGTGGAGCATCAGAATGAAAAAACTCAAAACCTCATGTAGGACTGCTGGATAACAATTAGATTAATTTTCAAGTGCCTAAGCTTCCAGGTACTTCTCTAGGTATGAATATAGGTTGCTAGTAATTGCTAATAATTGTAAAATAAAAAGAAAGAAAGAGATTTGCAACTCATTTTTTTTACGCTAAGAAAGCTGCTATATATTTTAAGAGTTAATCACCACAGCAGTTGATGACTGTAAACTAAGTAGGTATTTGGGTTGTCAAAAGAAGAAATTTTGAAAAGCATTGCATTAAACCATTCAGATTGTTATGGTACATGTACATTTTTAAATTGCTTGGGGAAATTGCTACAAAGAATTATTTTTTGCTGAAATAAATGGTAATCCTTAGCCTTCAAGAATCACTGTTGCTCTTCACTATCTAATAAGGGAACCACTAGTCTTTCAAAACAAATAGGAAAACCCATTCCATACTTTTAGGACTTTTCAGTCTTGAAAAACATTTCAAAATACTTAATAAGATTATTTTGTATCTAGATGGGTTAAGACTTGCTAATAATAAATGCCATAATAAAACCAGTGAGCAAAGCTCTAATAGTTTCTCAGAGCAGAAATGACAGTCTGCATTGTGTCTTTTTGGAGAAAGAGAATAAGTAATTTCTCAGTTTTCAATTACTTGCAAGTACATATACTTAATACTAGATTTAGAGTGATTACATCCATGGCAAATGAACTGAATTTCACTGAGGTGGCCTGCAGGGGAGGAAGAAAAGAAATTTTCCAAACTGCATGGCAGATTTTATTGCAGGGCTGCTGCAACAAACTTTACCTCTATCCATATTCACTTTTACAACTTCAGGACTCACCTCTCAGAACTTTGGTAGTTTATTTGCATAGTTATAGATTCAAGGACCTTGACTCCATCCCAGAATGCAGCTGTGGACTCAAGATAAGAACTCCACCTACCCTTCATAAAAAAATATAATGGTTCATGTGTGACCTCCCTAGACAAAGAAGAGAGGAGTGGATGCCTCACAGCAGAATGACATTTCCCTTCTGACCCTCCAGGTATGCTCATGTATATCACAGAGAACTGTAATGGGGCCACTCTTGGTGGAGCGTTATGAGCGTAGGGACTCCCAGTCTCTGCAGTTGCATTTCTACAGATGTAGATTTAGATCTGTGTAGGAGTAGGTCAGGATTTATTTATCATATCATGACCTTTCAGATGAGATTACCTTGATCCCTAAGCCACTCACGTGACTTGTCTTCAAACAGAAGGTATACAGAGACAGAGATGAAAAAACAGAATGGAAAGAGATATGTGAAGTAGCTTCTGTCAGATGTTAGCCAAAAATACATCTAAAACTGCAGTTACAGATTGGTATTTGTGAGTAGAAGCAGCCAGTTTTCTGTCAGTTTTAAAACCCACAGCATATATGAACTATACATAGTCAAGAACATTTTCTTCTTTTTTTTTTAATGCAGGATTTTACAAGTGTCTGACCTTACTAATACGAAGGTATTCAAAGTTTCTGTGCTAGAAATCTAAGAATAGATTCAAAGAACAGCATTAGGCATAGAAGAACATGACACATCACTGCGCATTAACATTTTTTTTTCTTTTTCTACAGTAAACATTTGTCAGACAGCATTGAAAGGGTAAGAAAATATAGTCAGTTTCTTTAGGGAAAAAGAAACTAAGGCTTTTGGTAGTCTGCTCTCTTCCATGTTGTCTATTGCAAATATATATATCTATTTGCAACTCTTGTGATCTTGTTTTCTACATACTGAACCTCTGAAATATCTGCCATTTTGTCTGTAGATGAGGCAGCTGACTTTCTGAGAGGCAGAATTGTCTGCATAAACAGTCCTGTTTGTTCTTGCCCTTATTTTAAATATAAAAGTCACCAAGATAATAAAGAAGCCTGTTCTTCATATACTAATAAAATATTCTTTACCAAAAGAATGGAATTATGAAAAAATAACTGGGAGAATTTAAAAGAGGAGCACCATGGCAAGATGTGATTTTTAAAACAAAAAGATTAAACAGTTTTGGAAATAATAGGCATTGTTTGAGTAAATGAAAAAAGGGAAATGTTAGTGATCATATTGTTTGATAAATAAAATAATGAAAAACAGTGGAGATTTTATATTATTTACTTTCTCCTTGTGTTTGTTCTGAACCTTATGTTTCATTTAACACAGCCTAATTCTTGTATTAGAAGATACAATTAACAAAACCTACCTTCTTACCCTTATTCACTCTGGATGTTGTAGACTTCCAGCAGCATATTTCCCTTCAGTTATCTCTTTGCCAACCTGGAAAGTCTTGGTCTATGCAATTGCTCCTTGTATACATGCTGTTCCTCATCTTTGACCATCTTTATAGAAGTTTTCTCAATCTTTTCTGCTTCCTTGTCCTTTTTGAGATGAGGTAACCGATACTGCACATTGTATCCAAATTATGGGCACATTAAGGATTAATAGTGTCCTAATGATATTGTCTGTATTTGCCATCTTTCCTAATATTCTCCACATTTGATTTGCTTACTGACCACTACTGATCCCCAAGCTAACATTTTCCTAGAATTATGTGTTACAGCCCCTAGATTTCATTCTGTGTTGAAAATAATCTTTTTTTCCATCTGTGTTAATCACTTAGCATTAACTTTTTGAATTCTACCTATCATTTTAGAGCTTAGCCACTCAGTCTTGTTTGGACCTTCTGAAGTTCTTTATACTTAGATTTCATCTTCACTGTACTGAATATCTCTGTAATACTTACTTTTGATATCTCGCTGCTCCTTTTCCAGGTTCCCTCAGGAATTTCTACTGATGTCTGTCCTTTAATCATGAAAAGTGTTTACTTCTACTCTTTATTTACTATCTAACCAATATTTCATACAAGAGAGCACCTTCCTTCTTATCCCATAATTACTTCATTTTTTTAATGAGCCTTCAGTGACAAATTTTGTAAAAGACATTTTGGAAACCCAGGTGAACATGACACTACTAGTTTGCTTTCAATCGTAAAGAGTTTTGGGGATCTAATGTTTTGAATATAGCTTCTGCTGGTAGCTCTGTACAACACAGATGAAGCTTTTCAAGCAGCAGGTTCTGTCTCTTCTACCAGATTTTCACAGTAATTGATCCCAAGTATTACATAATTATCATTGATGTTTTCCTACCTCCAACACTGCACAATCCTGACATGAAAAATACAATATAAGCAATCCCAAAAAGGCTGGGGTGGTCCACCAGTGACAAAAAGTGCTATGAGCAAGTAAGAGAAATCCTATTTTAGACAGGCACTTTTTTTAGGAGGTAGGAAAAGAGGGAGAAGTAAGGAAAACTCAAGAGATCAGTTTTACTCTACCATAGAATTTTTTCACACAGAGAGTATTCCAAATAATTTTATTTAAAAAAAAAATAAATCTATGTACTTAAAGGAGTCTCTTAATTTCCTATTAAAACACAGCTAATTTAGGAATGGAACAGAGTATACTGAAGAATTTTAAATTGCAATGGTAAAGGAAAACATAATTTCCCAACTGAAATTAGAACAAAACACTGAGCAGCAATGCACTTTTCAAATATAAATGCCAAAGGAATGTGAAGATAGGTAATTGTCAGGACTGCAATTTTGCTATTTATGCCTACCATTTTGTCTCTATCTTTTAAAAATACTTTCTTCCCCATATATCTTCTTTGTGATGTCCTGTAAAGTATATGTGTTAACTTCTCTCTGAAGAAGTAATTGAGAATCATGACTCTGCACTAGAGAAAAAAGATCTGTTCCACACATATTGTTGTAGGGTAAATTATTACTGTTGTGTTGGCTAAATGACAAAGTTTCAGTTTTGAATTGTGTTCATAATCAGGCAAGAAGTTAAATCAACACTGCTGTCAGCTAGTTGATCATAGCCTTAAAATGCACTATGCTAGTGCAATCTCCAATACCTTGAATGTCTGTGTATTCTAATGACAGAGAAGACTATGGCAAAAGAAAACACGGTGGGCGTGTTTCCTGCTTTTACTTGTGTTAAGTATTCTTCCACTTGTTCATAGATGTTGAAGTTGTTAATGTAATAACAAACTCTCAAGGCAGGGCTAATGCATTTGCTGAACTTTGAGGTCTTTTTCTCTCTGAATGATACAGTTTAATGTTATTATACCACACAGGAAAATGTAAATGAGAAAACCAAGTCTCCTACACTATAAAAATGTCTGAAATATTCTATCTGGATGAAATGAAGCTATACTTATGAAGATCTTAGAACATATTAGCTTATTTATGAAGCAGCTCAATGCAGCTCTTTCTGAAGAAACCTAATTTTGAGATAAGGTTGTCTTTATGACATTATGCAAAGTGCAGCCTTGGAAGAAAGCTGCCCTAATCATGTATTTTTTCATCTGTATTTCTGACTTCTAGCACAGCTCACAGTTTTCACAGGTGAGATGAGCTTGGAATAGTTACAGGTTTAGTCTTACCACCTTCTTTGTTTCAGCCTGGAAGCAGAAGAGCCTGGACCTATGCAAAGGTGCTGGGCTGACTTCATTATGCCGCTGAAACATCTTCCAGCCTGTCTGCCTTCTAGCTTAAGAATATGCTTGCAGTTTCACTAAGCGGGTGGTACATAAATCTGGACTTAACTGAGATGTGTTCCCTGTAAGTATAATAATGGCAGTCTTGAAATCAGATGGAGAATATTCACCAGTTGAAAAAATCCAGTCCTTCTAATTAATTTAGATGGGAACTGGTTTGGAAATCTCTAAAATCAGTAGATCTTTCTGGAGAACCTTGGCTAACACTGAAACTACTACATTACAGAACAGCCATTGAAGAGGTAGACTAGTTCTGATTCCAAAGCTTCCCCAGAATGGTTTAGGTAAATTATTCCGGTTCAGTATTGTGTCTGTGAGCTATTGTTTTGATTACCAAGTGCAACAAGGAGCTCAGGTCTGGTATATATGTTGTTGAAACTCATAAAATGTGGCAAGACCTTTATAGTGCATATAGTTGCAATTCTTCATTCTGATTTTAAGAATATTAGAATGATTAAAATATGTTCCTGCTGTTTTAGGTGGGAATTACATAGAGAGCATCTCTGGATCTGAAGGGTATCTGTTGGATGTTTAGATCATTTCAAAAGGCTGTGTAAACCACAGTGAGAGAAACCTGCTTTACTAGCACTTTCTTTTTATATTCAGGTAGTTTTGTCTATTCATTCAGGTATTACAGATGGACGAGGAGAGGCAACAGCAAACCCATAAGGTATTCAGCCAAAATCAGTGTCATAGCTGGAAACTGACTTCAAGAGTCTTACTTCCTCAATACAGAAGCATTTTATCCCTTCTACATTCCTAGTACTTTCAAGATAGATATTTGGAAGCAAAATCCATGCTTCATCTACTGTTTTCAAAATTTAGACTTTGGATACTAAATGTTACTAGAAAAAACAAAGAAAATGCATGTAGGAAGCTGTGACTATATTCATGTTTGATATCTTTGAATTAAGAGTGTATGGACTTACATAAGTTATCATTTTTTTGTACACAAGGGTAATTGAATGAACTGCAACAGCCAATATTAAGCACAGACGAGACAGGATGTTGGTATGATCTCTTCTGGCCCTATGCACAGTGAAATCCACAACAGTTTATAAAACATGGGCAAAGGTAGGAGAATTTCAGGGTAGCAAAACTGTGGTGAGCATCCTCTTATAGCAACACAGAAAAAAACTACTTCCAGGTTTACTGTCCTCAGATATACTCAAAGAAAGTCACGTTTCTTTTATGTTGGAGTTTGGAGGGTGGGTATTTGCTGCTGACAGCCCAGGACAAGGCATGGAACAGGTACTTGCATAAGAAGCATCTATTTCCAACCTGAAAAGGCCAAGATAACTCTGTTCAGTGAGCAGCAGCAAAACCCATTTCCCCCTTTATATATTTGAATACCACTATAAACTGCAATGGTCTAGAAGGTGAGGAACAAAATGCATGAATAAGAAAAGCATCTACATGCTTTGGACACCTGGAGAATGAAGCATATATCCTTCAGCATGAGATAAAACTATCTGATGTAATTATAATTTCAGCATTATTGTACTGTGGGAAACTTGACAACTGAAAGCCAACGATAACAAGAAGCCTAATGAAGCATCTGCAAACCGTTCTTGGAATTACTGACATTATCACAGAAGCAGTGATAAAATGTGAAAGAATACTGGACAAATATCTGCTGCTTCCAAACATAGGAGAAGATAACTTAAAATTAGTTTGGCATATCCTTATGCTGATATGTGAATCAATCCTCCAAAAAAGCAAGGGAGAGGGCAGCTGGAAAATGAAGAAGGAAAAGACTGAGACAAACTTATGCTATGTTTTGGCATAGTTATGTTAACTGGCTGGTAGGACTTGCTTCTACTCAGACTGAGAAGATGACAGGACACCTAAGACGAACCAGTGTTCTGTAATATATGGGATGATCCATGACCAAGGTACAGATTGTTTAATGTGTCTTGAATGGCTTATTTGAGAAAAAAGACACTTAGGGAACATTTACTGACTTTTGGCAATGCTTATTCAAGCAGACAATCTCTCATTAAACCTTCACATGCCAAGGGAATGAAAAATAGCTGCCTTTGGCTATATGACAGCAGAAACTAATTAGTATGAGTTCTAATTTAAAGGAATGCTGTCAATTTATACATGAAAATTATTGAAGCTTCCTTTATTTTCTACTATTTGCAACAGTCAAATGTTACTGACATGAGAGTAACCAAAAAATTAGAGTAAAAAGCATTTTGTTTCCTTTCATATTTTTTTCAGCAATTTTCCTTGTTATTTCTTTAGCTTGTGTAGTTGTTTCATATAAAAGCAGGATAAAAAATGTTTTTGAAAATGAGGGCAAAAAGCCATATACACGCATGAGGGGTACCAAGAGACAGATAGGAAATCGGAAATTGAATTTAACATTCATTTGAAATCAACTAATTTCCCATCTATTGTTGCACTTTGAACTTTTAAAATATTGGCCATGAGCTTTACTTCAGTCATAAACATAAAACTTATCTTAGAGGAATGTTCCAATTAATGAGTGAATAAGCTCTGAAAAATTATTTACTAATCAGGATTATGAACAACAAAGAAAACCCCATGGTTTTCCTACTTGCATCACTAGTTTTTGTCCTGCTGCACTACCATCATCTTAATTGTCTTTCACAGGTATGGATGAACTTGGAGGATTCAGAGCAACAGACAGAATGAAAGGGAAAAAAACAGCCAGCTTCCTTCTAAAACAGATTGTCAAAATTCCTGCTTTGCAAAATTATGGTAGAATGTCCCAAGTTGGAAGGAACCCATGAGGATTATCGAGTCCAACTCCCTGCTTCTCACTGGACTACCTAAAACTAAATCAAATGACTAAGAGCATTGTCCAGACACTCCTGAACTCTGACAGGCTTGGTGCCATGACCACTTCCCAGGGGAGCTTGTTCCAGTGACCGACTACCCCCTCAGTGAAGAACCTTTTCCTAATGCCCAATCTGAACTTCCCCTGATGCACACACATTCCTTTTCCTTGTGTCCTATTGCTGGTCACCAGAGAGGAAATTGGCACCTCTGCTGGCCCCCTTGAGGAAGACTGCAGTTAGGTCACTCCTCAACCTTCTCCAAGCTGAACAAGCCAATTGACTTCAGGTGTTCCTCGTAAAGTCTTGCCCTCAAGACCTTTATCTTGTTTTCCCTCCTCTGGACACACTCGAGTAGGTTGATGTCCTTATATTGAGGCACCCAAAATGTCACATGGCACTTGAGGTGGGGCCACACCAGTGCAGTCTAGAGTGGGACAATCGCCTCCCTTGACTGGCTAGCTATTCTGTGCTTGGTGCACTCCAGGACACAGTTGGCCCTTTTGGCTGCCAGTGCACACTGTTGACTCATATTCAACTTGCCACCAACCCAGACCCCCAGATCTCTTTCTGCGGGGCTGCTTACCAGCCTCTCATCCCCCAATTTATATGTATAACCAGGATTACCCTGTCTCAGGTGCAGAATCCAGCACTTGCTCTTGTTAAATTTCATATGGCTGGTGATTGCCCACCTCTCTAGTCTATCCAAATCTCGCTGTAAGGCCTCTCTACCCTTGAGGGAGTCCACAGCTCCTCCTAGTTGAGTATCATCAGCAAAATTACTTAAGGTACGCTTGATTGCTGCATCCAGGTCATTTATAAAAACATTAAAGAGCACTGGCCCTAAAATTGAGCCTTGAGGAACCCCGCTGGTGACTGGCCGCCAGCCTGATGTGACCCCATTTACTATAACTCTTTGAGCCTGACTTGTCAGCCAGTTGTTCACCCAACGCATTATGGACTTGCGTGGCTGTATGCTGGATGTTGTGTCCAGAAGGATAATGTGAGAGAGAGTATCAAAAGCTTTTCTAAAATAAAAAAAATAACCTACATGTACCAGCTTCCCATGGTCAACTAGATGGGTGACCTTGCCATAAAAGGAAATTAAGTTAGCTAAGCAGGACTTTCCCCTCATGAACCTGTGCTGGCTATGACCAATGACTGCATTGTCTCTCAAGTGTTTTTCAATAACTCCCAGAATAACCTTCTCCATAATTTTACCAGTCATTGAAGTGAGACTGATAGGACTTTAATTACTAGGGTCTTCCTTCCTACCTTTTCTGAAAACTGCAACAACAATATTGATAATATTCTGTTCAAAAGAAAAGTGAGATTAATACTTGGTTGTCTTCATACCTTAATATCCTATTTTATGATGTAAATGGAAAATGATCAAGGATAACAAAAAAGCCAGCATCTGACATCAGAATGGCTAAGAGATTTAATAGCAGTGTATCAGTGGGTCAAGTACTTTTATTTTCCCTTATAACAGACAATTAAAAATAACGTGGTGGGTAAGTTTACCCAGAATGTTCACTAAGAGGCAGAGATTTTTCAGTCTTGGGGTTTCATAAATGAAGCCACTTCTTTTTGGTTGTCTTTTTGGTTGCAGCATAATTGGAGCGAACCTTTGTCTCATCTCAACGTGTAATGCAGATTTACTTTTCCTGATGCCCAGATGGTCAGTCATTCCCAGTAAGGAACACCAGATATTTACTTTTCCCAGAGGACACCACACAAGACTGAATATTACTCGAAAGATAATTTTGTACTTCATAGTTCTAAATTCTAGTACTGCAAACAGCCTCAAGAAAATTAATAACTTATTCAAGTGATTCAAAGTTTAGTTTCACCATCTCTGGAGGTAATCTTCAATGCTGAAACAGTAGCTATGAATAAAATTATGTGAAATACTGCTTCTGATGTACTCTTTACCCTTGCAAAACATCTACCTCAAATTTGTGATTAACTTGCTTTTTAATGTAATAATGAGAATTATTATTACTGTTGTTGCCATTATTATTATTATAGCCTTCAAGATAGCCTTGGGTATCTTTTGGCAGTCTTTTAACTGCTTTGCTTTAATTTTGGTCTAATATTATGGTCTGTCTTATTTTGAAAAGAGAGCACCTCCACAGCTGAACTTATTCACACAGATGAGTTCAGCTTCCTGAGTGAGTGATAAAAAATAAATGAAACTTCAGTCATTATTGATTACGACTTAAGTTTGTGTTCTAACTTAAATTTTTAATCTTTAGTTCTTGAATATCAGAGAAGGAGAAGGAGTTATTTCTTGTGGCAGTTATTGGGTCTAACTAGTCATCAGAACTTTAATTGCAGTCAAAATCTTGAACATTTATCAAGAGATGTGTTAAAATCTGGCCAATCATTCCTTATTTCTTTAAATAATATTTAATACTTTACAATAAATTACCACTGTGCTCTTAAAAGCCTGAAACAAATCTTGCTAATGTTATTTGGAGCTGAAATGGTAAAATCTGCATGAGAAAAGTTCATTCACTCTCTCTTCTTTTCTTCACAAGCCCCTTATAAATCTGTGTGAAATTCATATCACTCATCTGTGTTTAGCATTCTGCTCCCTAGAGGCTATGCTTATATCTCATGCAAAGTTTTTATCAATGCTATTCCTGGTTAAACAGGTGATATGATTTGCATAATAAAAATTGCAACAATATTTCTCAGCTTCACAAACAGTATTTTCATATTCTATGGGTACCTGAAGAAATTGAGGTAAAGGAAGGAAAAATGTGATAGACAAATTTCTCAATTGAAACTCACTCTCTTCTGGTTACTTTCTGCTACTTTTTACAAGTACTAACTAAATAGATTGTCACAGAACAAGAAACGTTAGTTTCCAGGTAAGCTGAGGTCATTGGTATCATGTTAGCATGCAGTGGATCTGTCCTTAATATCAGGTTCAATCAGTGAGAGAGATTACATTTTTCCAATGGGAAGAATCACCATTTTTGCAGAGCTGACACTCCCACCCAGTTTTGTGTCATCTGCAAACTTACTGAGGGTACACTCAATCCCCTTGTCCGGGTCATTGATAAAGATATTAAAAGAACTGCATGGAAACATGGGAAATTAAAGAGAAAAACTGTTATTATGTAGTCATAGCACTAATGATGAATACTCAGTTATAGTACCAAACAATTCCACTAGGGTCATGTGGGACAACAGATAGGATTAAATGTAGGCTGTGATTTACAATGATTACCCTTGACCTGTATTCAGGTTACATTTGGTTGAATGGAGACAGAAGTAGATAGTGCTAGACTGTGTCTCTGACTGAGAAAGGACTGAAAGACAAACTTGTTTTCATGTAGACACACACACTTTTTGAGAACTATAGGAGTTAAGGGATAGGAAATTACATCTTTGAATGTAAATTCATCATGCTGTCAGTGGAGGACTGCTGTATAACACTTACACTGTCCTGCTTCCCAGACAAAATTATACCACTCCAAGCAACAGACCTACTTCTTCCAGAGAGGAAAGTTCTTCTATCCCAAAGGAAGCCTATTGTAAGAAATTTTCTCCTAATATTCAGACGTTCCCACTCTTCAATTAATCCCATTATTTCTACCAATAGTACAGCTCATTTTAAATAATTCATAGCTCTATTTTTTATTATTGTCCTTCAGATCTCATAAACCCTTACTGTCTGTCCTGTGCTAAAGTATACTTAGTTATCACCTTTCCTTCCCCAGGTTTTGGTAGAATTAAACTCAAAAAACTAAGCACAATATATAGAGCACAGTCACTGATTGCCTTCTAAGTAAATATTCTTTCTTTAGTATTGCTCAGGATAAATAAATAGTTATATTTGGGGGGACTGATATTAATAGGCCAATGCACAGAGTTGTAAATAGTATTAGCGAGGTGAAATCAGGAACAAAAAATTTCAGTATGAATATCAAGAAAATATAGCAAGATATATGTTCATATGCAGGCAGAATTGCTGGAAAGTCCATCAACTGAATCAATTGACGATGTAATGGAAGAATATTAAAGAATATGATATACAGAATAACTCCAATGACAGAGGAAGATAGAGTAAATGACATAAGGAGTAGGCTATTCACTCTTATTTATGCAATTCACTGCCTGAAAATGAATAATTTTCTCATAGAAAAAGACTCCTAATCCACATATCATGTGTCTGTCTTAAATAACAATGACTTAGCAAAATGTTTCTTAAGCAAAAATTTATCTCTTCATCTTAAGTGATCAAAATATAATCAAAATTATAATGTAAGCATAATTTAGCTGTAATAATAGTGAAAAAAAACCCAGATCTGGAATTTTAAGCAAAGACTATGAAACAAGGATGTATTTACCTTGGATTAAAATGGGATATAATATTATTGTAACAACGACTCTAGGAGAGGATACGTCATTTGAGACAAATGCCAGCAAATGATGGTATGATCTTATGGCTGCATATGACATACATCAGATTATATGACAAATTATAACATTACTCTTTACAGAAGCCTATTACTAGTGATGGGATAAAATATCTCCTGTAGCCAGCTGGCATCTGCAACAAAGCTGTCTGAGTGTATACTTTTACTGTTTGTTCCTTTAGAGGGTAAGAGATTATGATAGCGTTCAGGCACTAATTGAGAACTCATTTAAACCTTGCTTTTTTTCATTGTGACTCAGGTGCCCTCTCTTAGACAAAAATATTAAAAAAGAAATAATAATTTCAAAGATGTAAAAAGATGACCTGTATTCAGACAACCTCTTGAGCTAGTATATGCACGTGTGAGGGTTACAATAAAAAATACGTCCCTTAGGACAATTTTATGTTGGCAAGGGAGTATGCTGTATTAACAATGAAATATTTATTGTCTTAGAGAGAAATATGCATGTGTTTGCTTTGGTAAGAAAGGATAGGAGTAATCCCTGTATAAATAACCAGATAATATAAGAAAGTTTGCTAATTATTTTTGGTGAAATTAAGTTTAGAAGTTCAGATCTCAAATATTACCTACACCATTATATTTTAGGAAATTCACCTGATTTTGGAAACAAAAATCAAGAAGACCAAGGCCAAAGCCAGGTGAGTGAAGAATGGCAAATTGACTGCATGTGTAAAGTATGATCATGATATTACTACTAGCTGTAGATGAAAAAGGTGCTGAAAACTGGTTGGTGAAGCAAGCTAAAATAGAATCATAGAATCATGGAATCATTTAGGTTGGAAAAGACCTTTAAGAGCATCAAGTCCAACCGTTAACCTAACACTGCCATCCCATCACTAAACCATGTCCCTAAGCACCTCATCTACCTGTCTTTTAAATACCTCCAGGGATGGATACTCGACCACTTCGCTGGGCAGCCTGTTCCAATGCTTGACAATCCTTTCAGTAAAAAAATGTTTCCTAGCATCCAACCTAACCCCCTCCTTCGTGCACCTTGAGACCATTTCCTCTTGTCCCATTGCCCACTACCTGAGAGAAGAGACCAACACCCACCTCACTACAGCCTGCTGTCAGGCAGTTATAGAGGGTGATAAGGTCTCCTCTCAGCCTCCTCTTCTCCAGACTAAACAACCCCAGTTCCCTCAGCTGCTCCTGGTAAGACTTGTGCTCCAGACCCCTCACCAGCTTTGTGGCTCTCCTCTGGACATGTTCCAGCAAGGCAACGTCTTTCTTGTCATGAGGGGCCCAAAACTGAACCCAGTACTTGAGGGGCGGCCTCACCAGTGCGGAGTACAGGGGCACGATCACTTCCCTACTCCTGCTGGCCACAGTATTCCTGATACAAGCCAGGATGCCATTGGCCTTCTTGGCCACCTGGGCATACCACTGGCTCATATTCAGCCGGCTGCCAACCAGCACCCCCAGGTCCTTTTCTGCAGGGAAGCTTTCCAGCCACTCTTCCCCAGGCCTGTAGCCTTGCATGGGGTTGTTGTGACCTAGGTGCAGGACCCGGCACTTGGCCATGTTGAACCTCATACATCTGGCCTTGGCCCATTGATCCAGCCTGTCCAGATCCCTCTGCAGAGCCCTCCTCCCCTCGAGCAGATTGACACTCCCACCCAGTTTGGTGTCATCTGCAAACTTACTGAGGGTGTACTCAATCCTCTCATCCAGGTCATTGATAAAGTTATTAAAAAGAACTGGCCCCAAAACTGAGCCCTGGGGGACACCACTTGTTACCGGCCACCAACTGGATTTAACTCTGTTAACCACAAGTCTCTGAGCTCGGCCACCCAGCCAGTTTTGTACCCAGCGAAGAGTGCAACTGTCTAAGCCATGAGCCGCCAGCTTCTCTAGGAGAATGCTGTGGGAGACTGTGTCAAATGTTGGTCAGGCAGGCCCTGCCTTTCATGAACCCATGCTGGCTGGGCCTGATCCCCTGATTGTCCTGCATATGCCTGGGGAGCACAAATACCAACATCTTGTCTAGAACTCTAAGCAGGATTGATTTCCCATTAGCCTTTACCATTTGGCCTATAGGTAGTTTACCTTTTTAAGATTAACTGATCTGAAAAGCTTCTGTTGATCATCGCTGTGTATGTGGGAACTAAAATGTTCCCAAAGTTTGGCAGACAGCAGTTTGCAATGCTTCAAGAGCTGTGATGTTGTATCATGTCTGTAAGAAGTGAGCCAATATCATTAACCGTTACTAAATTCCTTTGGCACAAACAGGTGCATTGTGTTTCACAAGAATAACTTTTCTCATGTCCAACAAATATTTGTCGTATATTAAACTAGGCAAGTCTGAAGATCTTTTCTCACCCCTTGTTACTTAGCCCATGAAGTCTATTTTCCTCAGACACACTGCCCAAGAAATGACCTAGTGATAAAGACACAATTGAATCCTAAAGTTCCTTTATTCGCTGTATTTGCTCATATTCTTTCCAGTCATGTCAGTTCACAAAGCAATGGCCCCAGTAAAGCCCCCAGCCCACTTAAAAAATGGCAGTTTATCCGAGGCACTAATTCATGCCTTTCTATGCCTCTCCCCACGTTCCTTTAAAAATGCTATTACTATTTAAACCTCATATTGCTTTTAACAAGGCAAGGTTCCTAGGGAGAAGTAATATTTCACTACATTTCAAGAGGTATTTGGGGAAAGAAGAAAAAAAAAAAGCCACATATACCCTTTTTTAGGTTCATAGCAATCATACCTGTCATAGACATTTTCAAGAAGGAGTGCGTAAGCACTTGGAACAACAAAAGAAAAATTATGATAGATACTACATTCTGCAAGAATTTCCCAAAATGCAGAAAACCAAGCAGCCTCTGTCCCTGACAGGTGCTCTCAGGGATGAGTTAGGAGCCCTTGTCCCAGCTGAGACAATGCAAACCCCTAAGCAAAAGTTCAGCGATACTGCCGGCATGTCACTATTCAGTGGGTGAGCCTGTTGTTCTTGAAACACTTCCAGTGACAATATCAGTTGGTCTTCTTCCACTGTGAGCTGAGTCAGGTACGGTAAATCATCCCCAGAGCCTGATTTCTCAGAGCTTAATCAGTTTCTTTCGTATTACTAATTTTGTTTCATAAAACTCAGAACGTGTTTTTTATGCACACAACCATCAGGGACTTTATAAGCCTCTTTGTGCATGACTGTAAAGTCTTTTAATCTAGTTGATTTGATTAAAATTGAATAAACTCGTTTCACAGAGACTATATGTGGTAATGTTGGTTTCAGGTAAATTAACTAGCTTGCTAGCTAGCTTAACCCTAACACTCCTCTATGTGACACTATCTTTCTAGATCTTTGAGTAGTAATAGTTCATGTGATTCTAATGGCATATACACTTGAACAATTGAAATGGAAGATAAACTGAATGCTTCTATCATCTTTCCTTGCTAATCTTAAACCCCTAGCCAAGGGTATTCACTATTTCATCTCAAATGTGCTCTGTAAATTCATTATACACATGTATACTATCCCAGGAAAATGGTTTCATTATTTCAATATTTGCTGTCTTTCAACTCTGAAAAGATTCTCCCCTTCCTTTTCTTGAAAAATAATTATAAAACCTTAGTCTATTTGCAATACTTTTCTATCTTAATTTTAAGATGCAATGGAAAATGACTCACATCTGTTGCAGAAGTCAAAACTACAGCAGCTAAAACTTCTATGTCTTATGAAAACAGATTAATTTCAGATGATTTTATTGTGAATGCAAAGCCACTAGAATAAAAAAAAAAGATTGCATAATCAAAACTTGAAATGTTGATGAGGTGCTAATCAACACATGATCTTTTCTACCCTGAAGCATTCATGGTACCGTCACGGGTGTTAATAGAACGCTTTGTTCATTCATTAAGGAAAAATAAATCCATAGAGCATTAGCAGTCATTATCTCATATTTGTCCAAAATGAATAGTAACAGAAACTAAAACTGCCTTATGCTTTTCTTTCCCCCCAGTGACGTACAATCTTTGGTAGTAAACACAAATAATACAGGGGCAACCATGCATAACCTAGCTCAGAGTACTAGGCTGTATGTGAGAATGCTTGTTTTTCTGGTGAGATGTACTATGCTTTAATGATCCTATTCTACGATCCCACACTTGTCAGGCTTTCTGCAAAAATGGTCTGTTAGTTTTCATATCAAATATGCATTGTTTAATTTTGGGAAAGTGTCCTTTGTTATGACCAATGTTGTAATCCCAATATTTAAAAGTCAGCTTCTGTGTGTTGTAAGAAGCTGTTTCTACCTTTGTTAATGTGCAAGAAATTGATATCCATAGAACAAAAAAACCACATGACACTAGGTGCCTAGAGGATGAAGGTTAGAACAGATTTCATTACCCACAGATAAGGTTCAGAGATCTTCTAAAACACATATGTATATAGTTTATATTAATACTGGAGATGATTAAACAAGGCTATAAAGAAAAAAAATATTCCTGCCTAAGAGTAAAAAAGTACATCAATATTAAAATCACCACGGAAGCAGAAATTACAGTAATTCAAACCTTTAGAAATTACAAACATTTCAATATTTTCAGCTTCAGCCTTGCCTCTAACAGAATCCTATGCTGCCATGATTTTGAGATCCAGGAAGTTCACGGGTGAGTGAAATTTCTCACCCAGGAATCTGGCTCAGAAGGCCCATCTTTTTTGCTTCCTTTACAATATACTGGGGCAGGCGGGTGGCGCAAGTGCTAAATAGAGAGTGATTCCACACAGACTTTTCAATGGTTTTACTCTTTGACCAACTGCTCTATTCTGTGGATGCATATCAGAGGCCCAGTTCAGAGTAGCCTAACTTCTCTTGGGACAGACATCACGACTGCACTTTGAAAAAAGGAGCAAAAAGGCGCTATTCATTTATTTTACAGCTATTCATTTATTAACTCTGTAATCTCTAAAAGCCAGCTTGCTTGACTCTATCTCGTCTCCTATTGTGCTTAATCCAGTCAAAATCTACCTCCTAGCAAAGTACTGAGTAGGCACATTTGACATTTGCTTATTGGATGAGCTATCTCCAGAATGGATGTGCTAAAGAAGGCATTCAACTCCTGCTAACGCTCGTTTTCTCCTGGGAAGGATACCTATTCGTACAGGAATATTTCCAGCCTTACCCTGCAGTTCTGGTTAAGTAGAATATTGCTGTGTACGCGAGCTGAATCTAGGTTCAGGTGTGGTTCAAGTAACTAAATTTAATTATATTACTATTTTATAGTTCTTGTATGCCTTTTTAATATAGAAGCTGGGGCTCAGGGCTGATGGTGAAAGGCAGTAACAGTGATTTGAACATCATGCCGACTGTGCCTGAGTCACTGCTATTAGGTTGAGTGTGAGAACCTCTGAGTGAACAGATACACAAGGTTATCAGCAGCTTAGCTAATTTTGAATGAATAATATGAATATTCATTAGAAGTGCTTTTTTTTTTTTAGATAAACACAAGTATTTACAGAAACTGAAACAAACTTTGCAGAAACTAACATACAGCATTTGCCTTATTTATCTACTTGAGGAAAAGTTATATTAAGTGTTTAAATGACTTCCCTTTGATAAGTGACTTACCTGGCCAGTCATAACTTCCTTGAACATTGAATATTTGACTGTTTATACTTTTTTTCCTAGTTAATTAATCAGATTGTTATTCAAAAATATATATTTTAATTAACTTTCCATGATAAAACCCAAAGTGTTAAGATTTTTTCCTGGATCAAATTTGTCAGATATAATTCTTTATTATCGTCTAGTACTAGAATTCTTATTTTTTTTCACCCATCTAAAAGTAGGCTTTTGATTTCAGTTAATCAAGTCTACTCCAATTACAGTCAGTGTGATAGAAGAGCATTTCCACGAGGTGACTTGTCCCATCCTACAAAAGATATGATAAACTGTCTCTGGTGTGCTTGTTCCCTCCATTGAATGGAAAGGATCTAGATGGTTAGTCTGCATGATTTTCTACCTTTGAATTCTTTATATTAAATGTAATTAATGCCAACTAAACTTCTCATCCTTCTGTACAGTCAAGCATGTTTTCACCCCTTTTCTGTTTTCTTTACTAAAGATGTTGTACAGTGCTGCTTGATGCTCTGCATTTGACAAGAAAGGTCCAGGCAAAAGAAGAGTTTAATTTAGCTAGAAAACTAGATTTCATGTTTTGGAATCCCGGTCCTGAAAAGTTTCTCTATTATTCTAATAGAGAGCAGGTGAACATTTCTATTGCATCTATGCTTATAGGTTCAAGTTGCATACAGTCTTCTAAAATTTGTTTAAAGCTTTTTCTCTACCAGATGAAAAATCTTCTCTGTCTCTTTTTGCTGTGAATAGTTAGAACAAATTGTCTTTCACAACAGGTATGCATTCAAGCACTGTCAGAACAGAAAGGAAAACTTGCAGAACCCCGTGGACTTTGCACAAGATGTTAGTAAAATATTATCAATTTTACAGTCACAAAAACTGTGTGAAATAGTCTGAATCTCTAGCCAAATCAAAGTGAACATCAGGTATCAGGATAAATGATTTTTGTGAGCATCATTCTGTGCTCGTTAACACAAAATCAGATCGTTAGTGAGAATTTCTGTACTCCTTGCCTAGCCTCATCCTCTTCTGTGAATGGCACTTGTCTTTTCTCAGCAATCCAACTGACACTTAAAGGGGCTTATTACGGGAGAATTAATAGAGCTAAATTAGGAAGTTGTCCTGGGAAATACTCTGTGGAACATTGCACTCTGAATCCTTTCCAGCTAAAGTGATAATATTGTAACTTTAAGATGGCAAAGAAAGTGTGAGCCATGAGAAGTTTGAAAAAGTCTTCAAATGAACTGTCTAACCTTGCAGAGAAAGGTGATAAATGCACTCTCATTATGTGTATCAGCCTGTTAACATTTATTTTTGTGCTTTAAAGAATGATACCAGGTACACTGAGCCCCAAAACAAATACTTTCTGTAAGCAAAGAGAAAGAAAACAACAAACCACTCGTCTGCTAAGTCCAAGATTGAAAATCTATTGATTTTGATTTTTGAAAGATAGAACTCCATCATAGAAAAGAAATGGTCAACAGTAATCGTGAAAATTTATTTAACATTTTACTCCTTATTTGTAAAAAAAAAATTAAATACTAATTTAACGGGGTATTTCTGGTAAATTTTAGAGACTAGGATTACATCCTTTTTTTATGACCATTAAATACTGTGCAGCCTCTTTACATTAAAAAGAACCTCAGGGTTTATTTTCTTCTGTGTTTTCTGTTTCAGCTATT
Source organism: Egretta garzetta (assembly GCF_000687185.1). NCBI lineage: Eukaryota > Metazoa > Chordata > Aves > Pelecaniformes > Ardeidae > Egretta > Egretta garzetta. The sequence continues at coordinate 1,367,617 of NW_009269999.1, forward strand.
CTTCCAGATTGAGTTTATGAGGTCTTTTACTAGCTAGTTCATGAGAACTTTTGTCTCAGCATTTAAAAACATGAGAATTGTCAACCAGGAGCATTTTTAGCATCTGCTATACACAGCTGATGTCCTCTGGTTCCAGAAATTTATTTCCCTGAAACTCCCTGGTGACCATGTTTCACGCTGTGGTTTGCTTGAAAATTATGGAATATTCACACTCTGAGTGGGACTCTGGGGACTTGTATTTTTGTGCACATGCTCATATCCACTGCAAAAAAAAACCCCTCCATTGACTCTAGTAATAAATCACCATATTACAACCATCAGGGCATTTAATTTACAACTCAAATCAATTGGGACTTGCTGATGCTAGACAGTAATATACTGTCAGTTAAAAAAACTGGATATTGCAGCTCAATGTGGGATGGGCTGTCAGTCAGCAGAGTGACAAAGCAACAATTTATGGTTTGTAAAAATCCAGCAGATAAATTGCAAGAAAAATGCACTTTCACTTAAGCAGTATACTGTGTGGAATATGTTTTTGCTTAAATGACTGGGTAAGGTGGGAGAAAATTACCTCTGTTAAATTGAAATACTTTGCTCTCTCTATTACATGTTGGTTTAAAGGATCTGTTTAATGCTTGAGACATTTAAAGAAATGTAGTAAAACAAGATATGTGTACTGGACATTGTTCTTCGGTGATGTAGGGACTTCTCGGACAGTTATCTAATGTAGATCTGTCTAACTTCACTAAAACTCACCTGAGCTGTGTGGAAGGGTGGTAAGTACAATGCAGTGGGGGCGGGGTGGAGGGAATCCCCACTGCAAGCTGCTACTATGGCACTGAAATAGCCATGAGTTTGTAAGAAACAAGACTCTTCTTAGAGTTAAAGAAACATGAAGAAGACAGGAGAGACAGCTCCCTACCTAGACAAAGGCCTAATATCTCAAATGTCGTAAGACCAAAAAGGAGAACAGTCTCTCTGAAGTATAGCCTGTGTAAGCAAAGCAAAAAGTGAATTAAGAACCTGTTTGGGTCCATCTGAAAAAGGTTGAATTGGCTTCTACTTCCACTGTACCTTAGATTTTGACAAGAACTATAAATAATTTCTGATGGAGGTGGAGGCAGGCTGTGTTGGCTTTGGGTTTGGTTTGAGGTGGGAATGGTGGGGTTAGCCCTTCTGGAAGTGTAAAAATGTCTTTTAAAAATTTGCAAGTTTTCTCCGAATCAAAACTGGCCAATCCTGAACAAATGGCTTCAGCCATTAAATTAGCATGTGAGTTTATTTTCATGAGGTTTGCTACCTTTTCCCTCTTCACAAACAATTTTGAAAGAAAAGAACTGATTGGCAAGTATATCCATGACAAGGTAAAATGTTGAAAATATTAATGCATATGGCATGCAAATTATGAATTATCATGTATAGTGAGTATGAACCATTCTTTAACCTAATTTGCAGAAAAGTGACTTGCTATAAATTATCTACAGACAGGAAAAGGAGGCAAAATTGTCAAAATCCACCTAATTTGTGTAGTTTTAAACAAAGAGCAATATAGCTGACTTGGAAAATCAGCAATTACAGACTATATAGAGAGAGTAATTTTACCTTACCTCTTGGAATATACATGATTCATATTCTAAACACATATTCTTCTGTCCTGTGTACGTTTAGTGCTGTTCTGGTCTATTGCATACTGTAATTAACACGCATTCTCTTTTTTAAATTGAATTCCACTCTATCCAAAAGCTATTTGAATATGAAGTCCCTTGCTACACTCTCCAAACAAAAGAGTATTAAAAAGCCTATCAGATAATTATTACCTTATGCCCCTTCACTGTAACCCAATCCTGACCCCTAGGGGTATTTAGTTTCTAAGTTTGAATAGGAAGGTTGCCATTTTGTCCTCATACCCTCTTAAGATTTGTCCATTCTGCTGAAATTCTCAAGGCTGATGGCAACAAACATGAATGGTTTTTTATATTAATAATTTCTGATATGACTGATGGTCATGAAAAGTCACCATATAGAAGTTATAAGTGGCATAGGAAATAAGTTAATTTCTTCAACCCAAGAATGTTGCCAATTGTTTAAACTCTCTGACATGGCAAAGTATCTGGTTGCTATTTATTCATAATCTTTATGCAATTTTTTCCCCACAGAGGTCATAAATCCCAAAGATACTTAGATTATCTTAACTGCATATATAGGTACCCAAGGCTCCAGAGATCAAGTAAATTCTTAATAGTCTCATAGTGACTCAAAGCAAAGTGAAAAAACGTGTCACCTAACTATTTCTAAGTCCAACAGACATCTTCCTATCATGAAATGGATAGTAATTGATGGTATTCTACAGTAACTGATAAAAATACTCTTCAAAGAGAAGAGTTTTATCATAGAAGTCATGATAAAGATGTAATCCTGAAGCTCTTGAGTTCCAGTAATTGTGTGTTAAATCTTATAACTCTTTTTAATGCATTTAGCATTCCCTGAACTCAGAATTAAATTCTAATATGTGTTTTACCAGGGGACAGCCTTGTATTTCTAGTAAAGACAATGCTTGCTGGAAAAATACCCTGCTGATGTTAGAATTTATATTTTTGAGTGTCTGCATTAATTTTCATTTTTTAAAATATATATTCAGTGTTCTATTGCAGAGGAAAAAAAACCCAAACACATTCAGCAAATTGAAATTAATCAGAGATACCCGAGATCCTGATTACATTGTTTGGCTCCTCTATTCTCTCTCTCTTTCTCATTTTAAAAAATCTTTTTCTTATTCATTATCAGATATAGTGGAATATAGTAATTAAGAGTTAAAAGTTAAGTTTTTTTTTTAAAAAATCCAGCTTCACATCAATACTGGCCCTTTCTATTGTGAAATTACTTTTTCCACCTCATTTAATGATAGAAACTTGGCAACCAGGATGTACTTGTATTTTATACATTGCTTCTGACAGATGCATGTGTGAAAGACTTCTTAAAAATTACAAAGATGTTTTTGCTACTCACTATGCCGTAGTCCGCTGCTATTTGGTGTTCAGTAAGATGATACTACAATAGAGTATGAAACTTGATAATTCATAGGTGAATTCTCAGAAGATGGGCTCAGAGCTGTTTCTGTGCTGGGGATGCATTTACACTGTAGTACATTTGTGTCTGCAATCAGAAGTCTGTAATCTTTTAAGAATGAGGATTCCAAATCAGGACCCCAAGCCCTTCCTAGGATTTATGAGTACTTTTGCACACAGCTGGGCCTTTTCAACAATCAGCAAGTGGGACAGGTAACCCAGGCTGACAGTAATGAGCTTATTAAGAGGTGTTATAAAAGGAGCATGAGTAGAGGATGGGTGTAAGATGGAGGGAGTGCAAGTTAGCTGAGTTTAGAGGTGAGTTGTTGGGCTCTGTAGGAAGCTGTTTCATCTCTCTTTCTTAGCCCAGAGATGGTTGGGTGGCTTTGTTTTGTAAGAATCTAATCAGGAATATATTATTTGTTGCAGAAGCCATACTGTGAGAGAACAGGTAAATTGTCTGCTTGTAAAGCCTTTGGGAAATATATCAGTTTCTGCAGACTTTGTTATTAGACATGTAGATAATCTGTTCTGAACTTATTTTACTGAGAATGAGTAAATCTGGACTCTTGCTTATTTTCATTGCTAGACTAGTAAGGCAGAAAAAACAAATTATTAGTGAATCAGCTCACCATATATATTACCCAGGGTGACATTTGGGAATGTGGAGTCAGGAGAAAAAAAAGCTTGAAGCTACCAAGTGGAGTCTATCTGTTGTGGAAATGGCCTAGGTGATGATGGTTTGTTTGCTGCAAGCACAGATTCAGTTAGGAGAGAGATGAACACTGTACTAAGCAGGTGGGATTGTTCAAGTGTTATAGGCTGATGAATTGATGCAGGTTCCTGAAAAATGATAAAGAAAAACTGCCTGTGACAGAATATGATGAAAGGTGAAAAGGTCATTCTTTTGTCTGATAAAGGGCATATCTCCTGTCAATCAGCTGGTTGTTCTCCTGCTTACTTTGTCTACAGTGGGTATACTGGAACTTCCTTATGGTTGCATAGCAACTGGACCTTGAATGTATTAGTGTTTAGCAGCAATTATAGTTTTGCTGAAATTGTTTCAACAGAAATAAATCCCTGCCTTGCTTTTTCCCTTTCTCTTGGTTTTAGTGTATTTGCCAACATTATGGCTTTCTCCTTGAGGAGAAAGAAAATTTCTTCTATCTTGAAATGAATCAAAACAAGCAGTTGTGTATCATCTCACTGATAAAGCAAGTCTGGTATGCTTTGTTTATAAGCAATCAATGTGTAAGCCTTCCCAAAGGATGAGGGTATGGACTCAAGTCTCTTGCTTAGCTCTGTATACAGACAACCACTAACTGTACAGACCAAATAAAAATTACCTGGACATCTTTGAAGACTGCTGTTCCAAGTAGCAAAGCATTTATCTCTCTCTCTAACTTATGAAATGGAGGGCACTAGTAACTGATATTTTTGAATTATTAGCTGTCCCTGGAAACAAAAGGCTTTCCAGTCTCTGCATAATGATGGATTTTAAAACAGAAAAGTGCACTACTAATATGTATTATGCTATCCTCTAGTTAGATTCTGTAATTTAAAAATTTGCATTGTGGAGGCATAGTCATTCTCCTTAGTGGATACAATTTTCATTACATTTTGAATTGTAAACAGTTGGACTCTCAATAAAGCTGTCATGATACGGATGAGGCTATCTCTGATATGAGCTTTCATCTCTTCAGTTTTCTACTGCTCCAAAATGGTGTATCACAAGGCTCATTTCAACTTTTAACCTGAAGACTTAATTGGCCTGAATTTTTCTTTATATTCTCTGTATTGCCTCACTTAAGATAACAAGCATCTCAATGAGCTAGCTAGGTGGAACAGTATCACTACAGTTCTTATTTACATCTATTTAGAAGGGTTTTTTTCACTTATGGAAAAAACAGTATTAAAAACTGTTAGGATCATTTTGCAAAAAAGGAAAAATGCATATTTACTAGAAATATTTGCATATCAAGGAAAACCAGAATAAAATGTTTTGGTACTGCTTATTTACCTGGCTATCAGTAATGTATTATTTCTGTGAATTGGCCATTCTTATCTAGAGCATTTCACTAATCTTTTCTAGAGAATATAGAAATACTTTTTGGTTGTAAATTACAAAAGGTAATTTTCTACTATAGTCAGAATAAGACTAGGAGGAGTAAGGAGGAGGTTTTTTCTGTTTCCAGTTGGCAATCTGTCCTAAATATCTTTATTGCCTGAAAATTGCTTTTCAATGAAACTAGCAACATAATTTGAACTGAAGGAGAACATGGTGTAACTTACTAATTCCTGGAGTGCTTTGTCATACGACCTTTAGCATGACTTTAGCAAGGAAATAGATTTCCCCTCCTTCCTTTAGGAATTGGCTTGATTAATATTATGTATTGTGTTTAAGTGCTAAAGTCAGCTTGTTCATCTCTCTCAGTGATTAGAGCTTGTGTAGAAAAAGTTGAGGTGAAAAAAACCTTGGCAATGCATGTCTAGAACCTTTCTTATTTCAAAGTTGATACTACTATTGCATAGAATCACAGAATAGTTTGGGTTGGAAGGGAACTTTAAATGGTAGGGTTGAAAGGGTGGAGATGAATGCTGCAATAGACTTCAATAAAATAGTGTAACTAATGAATAAGCAACAAAGGAGTTTCAAGTGTGCTCAAGTAAAAGCAGACCATCTTTTTTGATTCATTGGTGTGTATATATAAACTTGAAGGAAAATTCAAATCTTTGTTAGCAATAACACGTCATTTTTGTCTTCAGTCCCAGTGTTCTACAGCTGTACTGAAGGGAGTCCTGCTACCTGAGATTTAGAACAATACAGGAAATATGCTGAAAATATGAATTGTAAATGTAATTATTTCCCAATCAAAAAAGCACTTTTGATCTTTTACCCTATAACTGCATCACTTCTGCAAAACCTGCTAAAATGAAGTGTAAGCATCAAATCAAGGACCGAACTTGGTTAGAAAACTCCCATAGAAAATACTTTTCAAGAGACTCTCATTCCTTTTAAACAAAAGGCAATATATCACAGTGAGGCGCAAAGATCAAGATAGACTAATCAGGGACACTACTAAGTGGATTTTGTGGGCTCAGAACAACAATCTCATCTTTGTGTAAGCAGGCCATTCAGCTTAAGATTGATGGATAATGGAAAACTACTGTGCTGGGTGCTTCTCTACAACCAAGTTTTGATTAAGTGTTCTGCCTTACAGCATTTTGCACTAGATTTATTTAATTGTATTCTTTGTTTTGAATGTCAAACAAAATGGAATTGCTTACTGGGGTATACAACAGTTGCAAAATCAGAGCAGGGATGCTTCTGATCAGTGTCTTACTGGACAGTATGAGTGTTATCTGACATATCTACAGAACCGTGATTATTTTATCTCTTCCTTGTCAGTGTTTCTCTCTGCTTTATTTTTTCCATAATGATTGCCATCTCTTCTGCTACTTTAAATGAAAATGTATAGGAAGTTTGGAGACAAAGATGCAGGTTCTTTACAAGGCTGAGAATAGGGAGTAATAAATCCTTGCTGGTGTTTATAATGCCCTTTTCCACAGACATCTTGGAGAAGTAATGGGTAAACCTGCAGGTTGTTCTTTCAGATGCTGTCTTATGCTTTTATTGTTATTGAACTAAAATGGGATCCTAAAATAATTAAGATATAAGTATAGGTTGTAAAACCAGTAATATCTCCCTTTAAATATTACTAAACTAGAATGTTTGCTCATATAAATATATTCCTAAATATTCCAAATTAATCTCCTACTTCTAATTACAGCTTGCAATACAGTTCTGTGGTCAGCATACATCAAAATTTACATTTCCCAAACAAGGAAACACTAAACCACTAATAAAAAGTTTGGCAAATCAGGGTAGAACTCCAGTCTGTCAAGCTCACTCTTTTATCAGGCATCAGTAGCAAATTCCTAGAGCTTTAAAACACAAAACACTGTTCTTGGCAAACTGTCTTGTTTGACTGTGTCTTGAAACCTGAAGTAGTCACCTTTCATTCTGAAGTGCAAATCTGAACCTTAGCAATCATAATGCTTAAGGTTTGAAGTTATGTAAAATCATGTCATTAAACATCGGTTGCACTGCCTCTGTTTTATTCTTTACTCTTATGTTAGAGCCTAGTTTTGAGTCCAAAGTGCCAAGTGCTTTTTTCATTATATACACTGTTTGGGTTTTTTCCTGTTTTTCTGATCAGTCTCACAATTATCATATGCCAAAGCCTTCAACTCTTATTGAATTCTGTAGCTGACAAGCTGAACTGAGAGAATTCTTATATACATCTGTTGTGGTTTAGCCCCAGTTGGCAACCAAGCACCACACAGCTTCTTGCTTGCCCTCCCCTCCTCTCCCCTGCCCCATGCTCCCCACCCCTGTGTGGGTAGGAGGAGAGAATCTGAAGAGCAAGTGGTACAACTGTTCACCACCTGCTGACCAATGCCCAGCCAGTTCCTGAACAGTGATCTCTGCCCCTGTGGCCAATTTCTCCTCAGTTTATACACTGAGTGTGATGGCATATGGTATGGAGTATGCCTTTGGCCAGTTTGCGTCAGCTTCTCTCAGCTGTGCCCCCTGCCAGCTTCTTGTGCATCTGGTAGAGCATGGGAAGCTGAAAAAAGTCCTTGATGTAATGTAAGCACTACTTGACACACTGATGTTTTAGTTGTTGCCATCAACATTATTCTCATACTAAATCCAAAACACGGCATTATACCAGCTACTAGGAAAAAAATAATTCTATCCCAGCTGAAACCAGGGTAGTGGTTTAATCCCACCTGGTAACTGAACTCCATGCAGCTGCTTGTTCATTCCCCCTCTGCCCCTGGTGGGATGGGGGAGAGAACTGGAAGTGTAAAAGTGGGGAAAAAAACCCACCCTTGTGGGGCTGAGATAAAGACAGTTTAATAGTTTAAATAAAATAATAATAATGATAAAAGAATATACAAAGCAAGTGATGCATGATGCAGTTGCTCACCAGCTGCTGACCAATGCCCAGCCAATCCCCAAACAGTGATCACTGCCCCTCAGCTTATATAATGAGCATGATGTCATATAGTATGGAATATCCCTTTGGCCACAGCTGGCCAGCTGTTCTGGCTATGCTGCCTTCCAGCTTCTTGTGCACCCCCTTGCTGGCAGAGTATGGGAAGCTGGCTTAGTAGAAGCACTGCTTAGGAACAACTAAAACAGTGTGTTATCACATTAGTCTCACAATAAATCCAAAACACAGCACTATACCAAATACTAGGAAGAAAATGATCTCTATCCTGGCCAAAACCAGTGCAATAACCTAGTGTGGAAAGAGTAATCTGTTTCTCTTAATGTTACAACTGTGTAACCTTATCAAGAAGACTGAGTGATAAGAAAAAAATTATTCCACATTTATTTTGGATATCAAGGCAGAGATCCTTAGGTGATGTACGGTATGTTTATAATCTTAAAAAGATGATGAAGCTTGCTTAGGTTTTATTTGAATGGGACGTTACCTGGATCCCAGTTAGCTGTTTATTAAATGAGCTGTTTGATGGGAGTTGACTGGTGTGTAATGCTAGAGACATTGATGTTGACTACTGTAAGTAAACCTTTTTAAATACAAAAATTCAGCTATGGTTAGAGAATCAATCACACATGATTGACTGGAATGTATAGAGAGAAACTGGTTGTTACTTAGAGTCTTACTGTGGTAGAAACTGGTCAAACAGTATCGTGGGGCTAAATCTCCATAGATTAATGAGACATGACATATCTTCTCCTTAAGAGATGTTCTTAGTAGAATTATTTCAACATTAACATGAATTATAAAAACTAAGGTCCAATTCAATAGGAAAAAATTGAAGTGTACTTTATAGATGAGTTAATATTTTCCTGGTATCTTTCTTTATATGTCCAAAAACACAATGGAATTTTTGTCTACTTTTTATGAAATCTGTAGGAAAAGACATGCATATGAGAGGTGTTAAAGTACAAATAGGAGAAAACCTGTTTTGGCTATTCCATTCTTGTCTTTTGATTCTTGATGCAGTAGCCAATGTGTTTCAGTGAAAATAGGCATTATACAATAATGCAAACTGACAAGAGAGTTGTAATTACATAGGATTTGAAAAGCCTCACATTCTCAGATGACAGGACTATAAAGGAAATGCTATTTGATGCTACACATGATTTTATATTCAGGATAGATGAATAATTAATGCTGATGGAACAGCTACTGCTGGCATCTTTGGCCACAACAAAAAGAAAATTCCTAATGCACATCTCTAAACCAGATTAGACTGAAAAATGTGTCATGTACGGACTCGCACATCAAAATGTTCAATGTGTTACATTTTAATAGGAGCTGTCCAAGTTAGTTACCATGCAAGTTGCAGCTTCCCCTGGTGAATGAACATCTGGTGACGTCTGAGGTGCAACAGTTGGAAAGAATTTATTACTGTAATTTTTAATTGATATCTACAGTATCTTTCTGTTATGTAAAGTCCCATAAATGCCTAGATAGAAGGAACAGGAAGATCACCTAACTACATCTCCACACCACTGATGCTGCCGTGTGGTCATTTTTTTAAATCGTTATTAAATTCTAATAATGTACATTGTTCAAATATTTCTGACCCATTATTAACTATTTTTTTCAGTTAAAAAGCTTTTTCCTAATGTGTAACCTAAAACTCCTTCGAGATTAATTTGATTTTTTTATTTTACTGCTATTTTGCAAATGTAGAGTAATACAGATGATTTTGCTGCCACAACAACCACCTTTCTGTGTATGGGGAAACTTCCTATGTGTGCTTTTCCAACACTGTTTTATCTATTTATACCTTAGTGTGATAGAAAAATTTGAGGATTGTATACCCACTGAGACATTTTTTAGGGCTGAGTAGGCAAAATAAGTCCCTCAAGCATCTTAAACTTGACACATCCATGAACTGAAGTTACCTTTTCTTTGGGACAAAACCACTCATTGCTTAAATTAACTTTCCAAACCACTGAAATCTGGGACTTTTCTTCAAGGGTGTATGTGATCAGATAGTTATTTTATACCTCTGTTTTGGAGTAGTCTTTCAATAGATACAGAAGTCTACACTTAATTACATTGCATTTTCTTTTTAGACTATTTTATCAAGTCCATTTTGAATTCCCATTATTTTTCTTGGAAGTGCTGAAGTTGTGTCAGCTGGATGATGTTCACAGGTCTGTTCTGTTGTGCAAAATCATTGAGACTATAAAAGAATTTACCTAGTGTGGTGGTGCTGCTCCCCACCCCACCCCTGTCGATTCTGAGATCTCAGGATAAGCCCTCTTGTGCTGTTACAAGGTCACAAGTGGTACCTGAATGGCACATCAGGACCACTGAGAACTCAGAATAAGCCATGCATGCTTTGGTGAAAAACTCCCATTGTGCTGTTACCTTGGTTGCAAGTGTAGTGACTTGGGTGCCAGGCACCCCTGTCCACACTTGGGCCATCTGCTGCCTGAATTGTCTATCAGGCACAAATTGTGGCCAGAATGGAAAATATGACCAAAGCCAATCTTCTTGAGATCCTATAAATAGCAATCCAAAAGTGAGACCTTTTGAGCTTTCCAGGACTGCAGCAGGCTGTGTGACCCAGTGTTTCCCCCTGAGCTGGGATGCCTCTCGGGGCAGATTTTGCAAAGATTGAAAAATTGTCCATTGACAATTTCATGAGGACTCAAAGGCCTGATTTTGTGGGCTTCACTGACTGTCCGTTGATGAATACCAGCACATAAAAGTGAGTGGCAAGTAGTGGCAGGAATTACTTATGAAAGCACATTATTAAACCAAACCCTGGCTCCTCAAGAGAATGGACCTATGATAAGTGGTACAATTGGGAAGCAGTAGAGAAGCAGCTAACTGCTGCGAGGGGTTCAACTAAAATGGGAAAGATACGGTATGATCTGCAGAATGTTTGGAACATGATTAGAAGCTGCATGTAGAGAAAGAGGGGAGATGACCTGTAAAATGCAAGATCTGCAAGATGAAATAGAGGGATATAAAACTACTGAACAGATAGTGTTGGTAAAAATAGAATGACTGCAAAAACAACTTAAGGAAGCTCAATTGAAAGAACAAAAATTAGGAGAACGTGTTCAAATTATGTTAATGCAAGCTCCGAAACCTCCCGATGTAGTTCAAATCAGAAAACTGATAGTATCCCCTGAGGTGTGGGACAGTAGCATCTGGAATAATTCTGATAATAACAGCTCAGATGAGGATAGACCCCTATATGCTCCTGAACCTCCTCAGTTCATGGCCAGACCCGTTATAAAAACTGAACTGCAAACAGGTCCACAGGGAGGGCAAGGTCCGAGTACTCACGAAACAATTCCATTGACCTGATACAGATAGCTAATTTGCAAGAATGTTATGGCCATAAGCCAGGAGAAAATGGAACTGAATACTTATTGAGAGTGTGTCTTATGGGGAGCGGGGATATAGAATTTTAATGAATGCTGATGAGGATAATGGCTACTGGGGCCATGGTGTCTTTGTCCCAACCCCCAAAATGATCCCCATTCAATAACAAGTAGGGTAATTGGACAACATTACAGCCTGTGATGGTCAATCTACGATCCATTGGTACTGCGCCTATGACTTTAACCAAATCTTGTAGCCCACTTGTCTGGGATGCTACCGATAGCAGTAGTGCAAAACATAAAATCAGTGCTAGATGGATTTATCCTGTATCATAAAACCCATTCAGCCTTCCCCACCAAGACTCTTCCTTTCTTTCTTTTACAAGAAACAATGAATCCCACTAAGGACACCATGGGAGCAACTATTATACTAAACATTGGCATCTTCACAGCATCATGTATCCTCCTTTGCCCCCTCTTCACTTTAGTCTGCTGGGATCAGTATCAATGGCAACAGCAGCAATGGTTATATGGCCCTACCCCAACTTCTCTTTTCCTGTTAACTGGAATAGGTATAATTAGCACTGCCCACATGCAAAGACCATGCATTAATAAGATATATTGGAAATATGGGAACATTGAGGGAAAGGGCAGGCTTAAACCTTTCTACTTTGGTTATGCATGGAAATGAGATATACTTATGAAATTAATGGAGGTGGGACAGGAAAATTCTGTTCCCCTACTGAGGCACACCAGGAGAAGAAATTAAAGTAGGATGATGAGTAATCAATGAATCTACACATTGGAAACAGACAGAAATGACTTTTTTATAATGCTGATTGTACTTGGACTAGAAAAGACGCGAAACTTTGTGATTATGGCAACCTAGATTTTTGTATAATTTCACCTTAGTACAACCCATTTTTCACAGAAAATGGGACAAAACCCTCTTCTTACAGTCCATCATGATGGCAAAGAAATATATTGTGTATTGGAAAGTGTTAAAAGGTGTAGAGAACATCAATGGTGGGAAGTCCTGTTTGAATGGTCTCCAGATTCAACTGGAGCGCTGAGCCTGATGCTGCACCCCATTGTGATTTTACTGACTCTTGCAATATCATGCCTAATGTTAAACATTGTTTTATACATCAGAGTTTGGAGAATGGCTAAACAAGTTATACTGTTGCAAGACACACACACACGCACACCCCCGTAATGTTATTTAACCACAATTAATGTAGCTTTAATAGTTATGGAGGTTGACAGAACGTGAAAAAAATCTGTCAAATTATAATTGGAATGCGGCCTTGTCTATTCATGTATTTATATTGTCTATTTTATATTCCCAACAAATTGGCCTAGTCAGCAGGATCCTAAATCAAGTTTTGTGACAACTGTAATGGATCCCACTTGAAATGCTTTCCTAGCTTTTCTGAGTTACCAACTACAACCTGAATCTGGATTTCCAGCCAGTTGCAAATATCTTATTTCACCTAGCTATATTTCTCCCCTTCACTTAGAAAAATGTCTTACAAGACAATGTGAAGTATCAGATTGATTTGATGGGATTTGTCCTTGAGAAATCTTTTCAGTTACTTATTAGCTTAATTTCCTAAGGAAATTAGGCTTCTGCAATAGCACTCTGTGTGTCTGTTCCCAATTAATAACCCCTTTTCAACCAAATTTGACATTGACCAGAGGGATAGAAGTCTCAAATATAATTAAATCCATGTGCACTGCAGGGAAGTAGGCAGATAGGTAAATGAAAAGTGCCTTCTGTAAGATAAAGACTGAAGATTTGACTCACCCAAAGACACTAATGAATCCATCCAGGAAAGGCATTACTAATTCCCTGACATTGGAGAAGTTTCAGTGGGTGCTCAACATCTCACCAGACAATCTGTAGGGTGCTGTTCCAGATGAGAAACAAGTCCTACTTTTGATACTAACCATGTTTGAGTGAAGTACCTGATGATTTGCTTTAGTACTTTTTTCAGACATGAAGGTTAGCTGATAGGTTTATAGTTTAAGATATATCTTTTCCAAATGTTATATATGGCCATGCTCACTTTTCTTTCTCTTGAAACTTACCTTGCATGAGTCTGCTGCTCAGACTGCTTCAGAAAGTTTGTTGACAATTCTAAGCATGTATTTTTGCAAGCTGGACCAATATAAATATATATAACTTACCTAAGTATTCAAGAATTGTTCTTTCCTTATCTTAGCTTTTATTTTCTTCTCCTTTAAAATTAATTTTTCTAACTACCTGGCTACTTTATTTTTGTGAAGACTAAATGTTCAGCTTGCTTCATATTGTTTTTTATATGCCCACAACCTAACTTGGATGGAAAAAAATACTCTTCTGCTTTCCTTTTTGCTGCTTTTTATCTCTTATATTATTCACCCACATTGCAGCCCTTAGTCTTTGTACTTTTTCTTTGATAGACAACTGTATTTCCATTGGTTATAGAATTCTTGACTTTCAGACTAATAATGAACCTCTGCAGACATACCTGGTCATCATGATGCTGTGGTGTGTTCAGTATAGTCTCTTTTATCAACTTCAAGCTTCCCAGTATTCCTTTTTCTGTTGATACTTTATCCCTCTACTAAAACAGAACAAGATGAAGCAGTAAATAAGTTTTGATATTGTACAGAATAGGTATTCAAATCTTTTCCAGTGATAGCTTTTGTTTCTCTGTATGTTAAAGCTTCTGTAAGGTTTTGTGGATCGTCTGAGTTCAGTTTTCTCCAGTTTACCAGGGTTTATAGCTGCAGCTATCTCGAAGATCAGTAGAGAGATTTAAACAATGCTTTGCTTATACCTTAACATCTGACTGATTCATTTCAGAGCACCAACATCCAATAAGAGAAATAAAAGCCTTTTTGGCTCATTTGGTTTTTGTACAATATGTGTAACTCATCAGATGCTGGTTTTGTCATTACTTGCTATCTATAACAGAAAACAAAATGCACATAAGAAAAAAGTATACTCACTTGTATATTATTTCTAATATCTCACCAAGCACAAAATTGCAGGAAAACCAAATGTACCTATTTCATTTTTGTGTTTTTCTGCTCAGTTTGCTTATTTCTGAAGAAAATGGTCTACATAGCAAAAGGGCAGACAGAGCTGGAAAATTAGTTTGCAGACCATGGCTAGTAGTGCAAGCTGCAGATCAGAATCATGTGCTGTTAAATTGTCCCCAAGTCCCTTTCTTGCTTCATTTTAGTCTGCTGAAAGATACACAATCCAGGAAGAAGGAATTCTGGCACACCGAATTAGCATGAGCAGAAACAAAACCTTTAATTTTTGCCTAGCTACTTAGTTGCTTTTGGTAAATATTTTCTTCCATCCCACCAAAATACCCTCAGTTTTGCTCAGGAAAATTCTTTACTGAATCACACTACTACTAATTATAGTGTAAGTAAGAGAGGGGGGAAAAGCTGCTTAACTTGTCCATAAAAGTTTACAGTATTGACTACATGTAGAAATGTGTTCTAATAAACTAGCTCCTACAGGCAATCAAAATATGTTCCCCAACTTGCATAATAATACAAGATTTTT
>NW_009269999.1:1382751-1409852 GCF_000687185.1 Egretta garzetta
TATTTTGGAGGATGAATAACTTGGTTTTCCTTTCCATTTCAGTTTGTATTTCTCTGTGTGTGTGTACATACTAATTCATAGGGTTATCACTGAGATTCCCCCTTAGATTGTCACATAGTTAATGGATGGTCCTGTACTTCAAGGGGCTTGCGCAAGGTAATTCTCTGCTTGTGTATTCATCATGACATGTGTAGCATGACCGAGATATGTCAGAAATGGTAGGGATGTTTGAATTTGTCAGCTACAGTTCCATTTTACCAAAGGTAACATCATGATGCAATCCCTTTCAGAACTGATATAGCTTTTTCCTGAATGTAGTTCAATTAATGGGGACTCATTGTTCAGGAACATGAAGAGATTGAACTGATAGCACTAACTCACCACAAAACTAGAAAGTGTGAATTCATATGTCAGTTCTCCAAAGTCAATCTGAATTGGTTTCACAAGCATGTACAGTTAAGGTTTAGCCCAGCTCTTTAGATTTCCTGACAAGAAAATTGTATAATGTCTGCAAAATCAGCAAGTTTTTTATTTTTTCTTTCCCTTTAAAAAGATAAATGTTTTCACACATACTATTGACAGCAAATTCCCAGGCAACCCTTCAGCTGATGGGATTTTTTTCTCCTTATTTAATTGTTAAGTAGACAACTGAACATAGTAAAGTTAGTTCTAACTATTAATTTATAGTACATGATTGTATCTTCATTTCTAATCATAGGCTATATGCATGTGAATGTACAAATTTCTAATATATTATGAAATCCTCAATGATCCAAAAATTCATTAACGTTCATTATGTGAGGTTAAAATCAAATGTGCACACATCAGTCAGTAAAAAGAACCCAAGAGCAGGCACAGTTGTTGACATTCTGTGCTTGGTGGCTTTCACTACAATCTCTGATTCCAAACTTTGGAAAACAGTGGTCAATCTGGTGTATCCTACTGCCCTTGGTTTTTTACTTGTAACACAAGTATTATTCTACACTTGCAAATATAACAATCTAGGAAACTACTGATAGAGGGGTACTTTGGGCTGTCAGACTTTCAGAAGTCAGTAAGTATATCTTGTTACCTTCTTGTGTTTTTCCAGACACAGATAATGTATTGATATTATCTACATTTAGCAACATCTGTTGCTGCTATGAAAGGCTTGCATGCTAAGTGTTCATGAAAAGAAACTTCATGGAAAAATGTTCAGAATTTCCATAAAGGCTTACAAAAATATTTGCTGGATCTACTTGCCCTCTAAATGCAGAATTTACGTTGCTGAATCTCACAAAGGAATAGAAAAAAGAATGAATCAATGTTAAAACCCTAGCAGATCTGAGTCTTATCCCTGACAAATAGGTCTGCATAAAAATATATATAAGGAAGTGAATGAACTTTTTCCTTTTACTGAGGAATGTAATTTCTTAACACTCATCGCATATGAAGAGTGTTAAACTTGTTTTTAGCTCAGCTTTATAAAATGATCCTTTTCAATTATTTACCAGTAGTAATCTGTCAGAATTCCGTGATAATGAGATCTCCAAATGGATAGCTAGGCTTCTTGAAATATGGTATCATACATTTGTACACAAAAGTAAGGTACAAGAGGACCTTTTATGTTTAGATATTCATCAGTAAAACTATTGTTTCCATATACATAGGAAAAAATGTAGTTTTATTTTATTTATTCCCATTTACTGAAGAATCCTAGCTTGTTTTGGTTTTAATTTCATCCACCAAAGCAACAATGCAATAAAACATTGTGAAGCTTGCTCTTTTTCAGAGTTTAGTAAACAATCGACAAAGTTTAGTAAAAAGTCTTCCTGAAACTGTATTCAGCTGGTGCAGTAATCTCTTTATTTACATGACTTTAGTCATATACGTAAATTTGTATGCATATATATTTATACAGCTGTGTAGATATATTACTTTATTTATATATACCATTGTAAGTTTAAGCCGTATGAATATGACCAGGCTGATGGGAATGCGTATTAGCCAGGAGTCATGTCACTGGTAGCATGCACTCTCCTTCTTTGAAAGCAGAGCTGCTCGGTGTCTGCCAGGTTTCAAGGTGTGGTTGAGTGTGTGGCTCAGCAGATGTTGTGTGCTGTTACTCGGCGTTTAGTGTTGGATTTATTTTTAAAATTAGCAGCTATTCATGAGTTTGGTTCCAGCATCCTACGTCTTGAAATTTTACCTGGTAGGGAGGATGTGGGACATAGTTTAAGCAGGACTAAATTGGAGAAGAATAAGTCCTTACCTTCCAGTTTGAAAGCTTGTCTATGGACAGCAGCCTGTCTGCAGCAGCATTAGCAAGTGCCTTCAAAGTCTAGCTATACAGGATATATAAATTCTGAAAAGTTGAATAACGAGTAGAAGGCTACTTTACTGTCTAGTGAATTGTATTTGTCTCTTGGACAAAATGCTTTCACTTATTCAGCTCTGAACACATTCCCTTTGTACTCAGCAAATAACCAGACTACAAAACAAATGCAGACTTTTTGTCTTGGTACACAAAGAAGAAATTTTTATGTGAATACTCTGTGTCTGTTTCCTCCTAGATGATCTGCCACATTATTCTACACATTTAGGCAAACTCCTAATTAATTAAACAATATCTTCCATGTTCTTTGTTTGGAAAAGGGAATTACACAGTGAAAACCGCTGGAAGTTATGAAACTAAAATGAATAGTAGGTATAGATATTATCTGCACTAGATTTTATTTGGCTCTTTGTGTAGGTGGATTTATTTTGCTTCTATAGAGCCACTTGCAGGATATTTTTTCAGTGTCTTTTTATGCTTCTCTAGTGTAACTCCAGAAGAAAATGACAAAAAATACTGCATCAGTCCTCTAAAACATTCATATGGCATTATACTTGGGCACCTGTTCTTTTGACACTGTCCAAAGATTTCTCAAGTTGTGTCCATTTAGTCTTAGCATATATATAGTAAGAACCTACTCAGCTACAAATGAGATATATATGAAGGCACCCTAATACCTTAAGTAGCATACCCCAGTTTATCAGGTAAATCACTCAGGACCACCAAATTTAACCTGTAGAAATGATTCCTTGAGACACAGTTGTCAAATTCAAGACTTACATTCTGTGCAATGTCAGTGGGATATGCATATACAACCTCATTTAAAAATTTGAGGGTCCGTATGTCTACCTGTTACAGAACTGTAACAGGTCTCTTCCCTTGTGTCATGGCCCTAACTTTTCTTGAACATCATAGGAGCTGTAAGGAGCAGCATTTGACACAGTTGTTCTTTCTATGGTGCTGTCAGTTGAAGGAGGAAGCTGTAGTTTTCACTCAGTCAGGTCCTGTGGAGACATACCAGTGCTTGGTTGGTGAAGCTACAGTGAAATGGTAAAACTGAGGGCCTTCTCAGGATTCCCCTGGATTTACATTGGTTTGTTTCAGACTTAACACCTCTTTAAGATAAAAATACATGGGAACTATTGTTTTGGGGTACTTGTGAACTCAGTCAGACATGACTAAACTGGCTATATTTGGATAATATTCTGAAACTCCAAAATCTGGAAACAAGTTTTATTGGATGGGATTCTGACATCTTTAACTTAAGAGAGAGACCAGCCTCCTGTGGGTATAATGATCAAGCAATTGGCTTAATGTCATACTACCAGCATGTGCAGGTGGGAATATAATTTTTTGTAGAAATTAAAAACATTTTGATAGTAAATTTTTCAGTGGTAGTGTTGTGATATGGAACAGTTCTATATAGCTCTAATGGCCCTATAGAATAGAAAAACATCACAGCTGTTTAATGCATTTACTGATTCTTTGGGTGTAATCTGTCCTCATTTTCAGTGTATACTTGAGTTTGTATTTATAGATGTCTCATTTAAAGGGAACATACAGGGATTTTAGATTATCATTTTGTGTACATAACAAAATTGACTTTCAATCAAAGTACTTGGAACTTAAAGTAGTCAACAATCAAGTAGAGCTAGAAAATATGCAAGACCTCATTCTATAATCAAAGCTGTAAGAAGATAACACTGCAATGGGCTATTAGCACATTTATATAATGTTATTCCATATTATATATCAGATGCTTTACATAAATTTGCTTCAGTACATTAACTGTTGTTTGTTAAAGTATTACAATACATATTAATGATGTGCATATCTATCTTGGCCCTATAATGCAGTAATTAATCTACTTTGAAATTATAAATAGGAAGAAAATGCAGGAAAGGAGGATTGAGGGGGATTATTTGTATGAATTCTATCTGGAAACTTGAGTGGATTAGTAGAACGTCAACAGCAAAAGACAGAATATGCTCTAGAACAAGAGTGGTGCAATAATCTATGTACACATGAAACAAGGTTTTCCATCTTTGTTCGCTATCAATTATGTCATCATTTAGCTTCTAAATGGGGAGTTATAATTAATTTTAATTTCCCATATATATTCAAAATTAATGAATTTTCATTTGCAATCTGATTTGTGCAATATAAGAATTATGGATCTCTTAAAAAGGCATGACACAGAAGCCAGAGCTGTAAGGAGAGGCAGTTTTAATATAAATGGTTCTCAAATGCTATGCCTGTCTGAAGTATGCCAGATCAGCTAGTATTGCAGCTTGGCAGTTTTACCTCAATAGAAATCTGACTTAATTCAGCCAGTTTATTGTCAGTTTTTTATATCTGCCTACACTTGTTTATTTCCTCTGCATCATAAAGAAAATTATCCATATATTCTTCTCCTTAATGGTTACTTTTGGAAGCAATACAAAATTTACTGGGTATAAGAGGAAGATACCACGACTATGCCTTCAGTTTTGGTGTGCAATAGGTCAGACTGCATTGTAATTAATAACATTACACACACACATACACCCCCAAGAAATATATTTCAAACAATGTCAGTTGCATTCTTACAAGAGCAGCAGATGTCTACCGGGTATCTTGCAAGTAAAAAGCTTTCTGTAATATCAGGTGATGAAATAATGATAATTAATATTTTACAGGCAGTGTAATATGTTTAGCACACATAATTGGAATATGTTTTAATGTTTAAATTACAAAACTAAAACTAGATTCCTTCTCCAAAGAAAGCAAAGTAAAAATAAAACAAACCAACAACAGACCAATTCCAAGCAATTTTACATTTGTCTGCTTTAAAGTGGCTTTCAATATCCATTGGACCTTGTTGGGGTAGAATCTTTCATTTCAAAGCATTTTGCAAGGAAGTAATCCTTGAGCAACACTTCTCTGCATGTTGTGACATAGATGGGACCCAGCTCTACGAAAGCTCTGCTTTGAACAGAGAGTTGGACCAGATGCCCTCCAGAGATCACTTACAAACTAAATTATTCCATGAGTTCTATGAAGTGTCATGGCTTTTTGCAACAAGATGCACTGTTCTATTAGTAACGACTTCAAGGTAACTCAGAGTTAACCCTATTTGTATTGAAAACTGCTTATCAGTATTTTCATCACTAATATTTGGGATAAGATAGTTTAAATGTAAAGAATAACAAATTGATGATTTAGAGAAATATAATTTTGTCGACTTCTTGGCGGTATGGCATTTTTTCTAAAACACTAAAACCAGTGCTGATAAACACATTAGCCCTGATGATTACCGTGAAGTTCACATAAAGAGTAAGGAGGGTTGAACAATTATTAAATAGAAATTAATCTAAAAAGTGTTTAAAAAATTAGTAACCAATAAGAGAAGTGACTCAGTAAAATATAGATAGCTGTAGCGAAGGTATTAATTTTGTTATGTTCATACACTTAAAGGTCTGTGGAGTTGGCTTCATGGCTTCAGTCAGCCCTAGGATAATCTGGAAGGACTGTGTTTATGGTGAAGATCTGACCAAGTATCTTCTGGGGATGGGTTGCTTGCTTCTTTTTTCCCAAAATCCTGATGACTGTCAATGGCTTGTTAGCTGCAATAAATCAAGTTCACAGGAGGACACAGTAAGCTCTTCCTTGGTTTTCTAATGGTACATTTTTCTAACTTGTGCACAGACAAACTGATCTCCAGATCTCAGATAAGCAAGGCTTTTCCAATTTAAAAAGTCAGTGCATTTTCCCTGTGTATTTCTGCATAAAAGTGCTTTACTTACTATGATTTTCTGTGTGAATTTCATCTAACCCTTTCATAGGCTTTTCATTGTTAGGCATCTCACTGTCTGCCTGAAGCAATAGTTATTCAACAACTGATTTTCTTTTTGTTTAAAACTTATTTAACTCTTAACAGGAGGTGAACAGATGAAATTGCATCCTCTGCAAATAATAACTAGTTAATTGAGTCAGTTTGTTCTTGTCTTATACTCTGTGAAACCTGTACATTTAGCAAAATTTTTCACCAGCTTCTTATTTGTGCTTCTTATATTAACAAAGTTAATTACTGGAATGTGCTACACTTGATTCCTCATGCCATAAGCACACCTATCAAAGGCAAAGCGATGCTGATTGCCCTACAGTCTAATAATGAAGACAGACCACAAGTGAAGAAATTGTAAGAAGCAACTCTCTAACTTTTCAATTTCTGAAGATGCTGCTGAGAAGATCCCCATCTCAACGGACATGCTGTATATCTTCAGGTTGTCTCTAGGGCAGAAACCTGAGCTTCCTATCAGCAGAGAGAAACAAAAGAGTCGGTGTAAATACAGATACAGCATATGCCCTATTAATGAAAAGCATAGGATGCTGTAGCAGAGTTTCTCAGATTCTGCCACAGTTCTTCAGTCTGGGCACTCTCTGGTCTCTTAAGACAAGCAGCTTTTAATTGCCTAAACATCTTTGATTAGAAACTTTTTTCCACACTGTCCAGGAAAATCATATGGTTGTTGGAGTTGCTCAGGGCAGTGGGGACTATTTATCCCTGAGTGAAACACAGTAGGGAGTCCACAGGTCTTGTTCGCAGTCAGTAGACTCCTATGAATTCCCCTAGAGAGGACAAATACAAAGTGTTTGTGTGTAGTTGTTATACCTACTACATACATATGTATACATATATTTATGTATAACTCCTGTACAGACATATATACATATGTGTATAAATTTTCATAACAAATGTGATTGAAGTTATGTAAACCCTAAGTAGTGTGGTGAACTTCTGGTAAAATTATGTGTCTCCATGTACACCAGTAAATTAGACATCTAGGAGGTGTCATGGTATAGAAACAACCTGGCACAAAATGGACCTGCACCTGTGCTGATAAATGCACTCCAAACCAAGGCAATTGTGTTCCAAGTGTGAACTAGCTGGAATAATGCATGGCAAGGAACATATCCATAGGCTTTTTTGTGCTCAAACACCATACCAGCATAACGTGCTCTTTTCTGCCCCACAGAATGTGTCAGCATTTTTGTAGTCACTGTGAGGGGCCCCAATACACGCTCCCTGTAGACTGGCAGTGTCTGAGTGCTCGGTGCTGATATCTGTTATTTAACCTCAAGATCTGAAATATTTGAAAGCCCTGCTATTAATACTTTTGTTGCTAGGTTTCATGGAAAAACACCTTCCTTGCCTTTTCCAGCTGGTGGTGTTACCTTCTTCAGCAAGGTTGAGCTGCTGCTGCGCAGGGCATGCCTTGTGCGGTGCGGTGCTGTCAGTACCGAACACCTACAGACTGCTGCACTGCCAACTGAAATCTGCAACCGCAGTAGTAGGAAACATTATGTTCCTCTGCAGACTACTTCTTGGAAGAAATTGGGACAGAATGGGTTTCCAGAGTTTATTCTGAGAGTATGGCATGACTTTCAATGTTGTGCCTAGTGGAAAGGGCTCCTCTGCAGTACCAGGGTTGGACTGGGGAGCTGGAGGAGAAGGAGCTGCACTGACCATGCTACATCCTTGTGAGTTGATGGCTCCCCTGATGTGCCCTTCAGAATTCTCTGGAGGGGCACCTCAACTAATGCCTTTTCATGCTCCCCTTGGGAGTTTTAGTTCTCAGCACAGCCACTTTCTGACACAGCATGTTGCTGAATGTGCTGCCATCACTACGGGCTACCGTTTCCCTGCTTTTCCCTCTGTTATTGCTTACCCTTTTAGAACTGAACATACGTGTTAGGGGTTTATGGGAAAGGGTGAGGATGAGATGGTTCTTCTAAAACCAATAGTGCAGATGCAGTGAAGATACTAAAACCACTTTGAACCACATTATTAGCCTTTGGTATGCAGCTGTCTCTTTCTTCTTTCGCATAGCTTGAAGGGATTATCCTTTACTTTTCTGTCAGTACGTCTTTGCTGCTTTATAATTTGCTCTTCAGTCTCCTCTGCCACTGTAAAACTGTTTCATATTATCCTTGAAGCCATTCTATCCCCAAAGGGTGCTTTACTTGAGTTTAAATTCACCCCCAAGTAGATGACATAAGTTATTTTATGTAGTTTTGACTCTTTCAAAAGCTGTCTTTACTGCCTTTGAAGGAGTCCCTGAGCCTAGGGGCAAAGGCCCTTGCCTTCTAATGGACGCTTTGACTTTGTCAGAATGATTACTTGAGTACATTGGTGGGAAAGCTAGTGAAATTGGATTTTAATGCATGTGTTGGGACAAGGCAGTAGAATACATCCACTACAGCAACTTAATATCTTTTAAGTTTCAGGGAAACAGATTCTTCTTTTCCCTCTGATGCAGCAATGCACTATTTGATGTGTAGAAGTGATTTATCTATGAAAATTCTTGGGGTTACAAAGGATAACATAAATATAAGGGTACAGAGCAGGAGGGCAGTACACACTGTCCTTCAGGAAAGATGCCTTGGTAAATTGAGACAAATGCCAGGATGCAGCACTTTGAATGGCACCTCTGCATTCTAATTGAAAAACCTTGGTGTGAAGCATATTACCATATCTTATTAAGTCACTTACTAGGCAATATCTGTGAGTTTCACTGTTTTTTCAAGTTAGAAGATTGCCTTTCTTAGATTGTGTGGGGCAGCACTTAAAATGGCTTCTGAAATACATATTATATGTATAACAAGAAACAAAAAGCTTGTAGGAAAATATTCAGTGGAAACTCACATGAATAAAGTTTATAGCCTAAGGAACTGAGCCTGTGCTTGCATTTTGGAAACAAATTCCTTGACACTTTTCATTCTCAATATGCTGTTGAATATACTAATGAGACAATTTTTCCAACGTGCAGCTTTTGACTCCTGAACAACATCTTGTTATCATGCAAAATTATATCTACTATTTTTAGAAGACCAACAGCAAACAACTTAAAGGTTTGGTATCATGTATTATAAATTTAACACACCATAGACTTCTGCAGTGCAAATGACACAAAAGTCTGTGCAGATTACTCTTAGAAACTGGCCACAATGTTATTCAGAATAGAGATGCGCTATTAAAATGCTGATTAAAATACCTTCACTTCATGTCTGAGGAGCATATGTTTCTTAATGAATGACTGTGAAGATACCACTTCTAGCAAGCTTACTCTTTTGCAACTCATTAACTTAAAAATCAAAGCATGGATGCAATTTGAGAAGAGTGAGGGAGAAAAAGCATTGACTGTATATTTTTTTCTCTTCTTTTTTTTTTTTTTTACTGAAACAATGCCCCCAAGTTGGATTTGGATGCCCAGGAGATGATTTACTATGGTGTGTTAATCTCTTCACTGTGACTGTAGGCTATGGGCCTGAGAAAAATTGAGTCAGTCAGGCTTTATCTCTTCATTTCTGTACTTACTTGTCAAGAAAACCTTGAAATAATAACAGAAAGAAGGTAGAATTGTTTGGAATGTTAGCGGAGGTGAAAGTCAAGATGCAGGGTCTTTTCTTAAGGTGTCTTTCCCATACTCAGTTCAGCTAGAACACAAACATTGTTCAAATGAGGGCAACTTATCTCAAAACCTTAATTTATGAAAACACAGGAATTTATGTGGTCAGATTTTGCATTAAGATTCTGGTGTTGTACTAAAGAAGAATATAAGGGAACAAAGATTGAAAACTCAGTCCAAAGATGCAGTAACATTTTTGTTGCTTGAGCAGCAAGTATGCATAATATGCAAGTCTCTGTCAGACATCCCCAGGACAGAGAATCCAAAAGACTGATTTATAAATAAGCTAGCTACAAAGAAAGCAAGAGTCTGTTTGTGTGAAACAAATTGAATCTGGCCCACAAAATCCAAAGGACTATTCACAATATTGCTGACATCCACAACCTGCATACTTTCAGCTAGTGAATATTTGAGAAGTGGATAGGATTAAGTGCAATACATGAGCCCCAGAAGATGCAGAGCTTAAATTAAAGCTTTAGGAAGGGGACTTTCCAGTGTAACTGTTGAAATGTAGGTTATAACTCATATCTGAGGCAACCTTCCTTGCACTAGCTACTGTTCCTTTGAGAACAAGGAAAAAGATAATTAAATACTTGGTTTCAAGAATAAAACAATTTAGTGAAGGCAAGGAATGGTATCAGGGTGATAAATGTACATATGCCTTATTTCCAGAAATATTTACATCTCTCCAGCTGGCAGAATCTGAGAAGTGCCTGACATCTCTCTCTTCTGCAGAGCAAAACCCAGCTATTTGCAAAGTCATTGATCCTCCTCATCATCTCTGCTCACTTGGTCTGGACGTCCAGACTTTTCGTCTACGTCAAGCACTTTTTCTGCAGCCCTTAGATCAAGCGAGATTTCCTCTGAAACAAGTGTATCAGTAAAGCTGCTCTTCCTTCCACATAGCACCTAAATTCTGAGTGCAGAAGTTGTGTTCCCTTCCACAAGCTAGCTGATAGGTTCAGTCACTCCCCACATCTGAACAGTTTTCAGTGCAACTTGACTTTCACTTCATACAGAAGAGGTCTCGGGAATGCTGTGGTAAACTACTACCTAATCACAGTTTTGAGTATAAAGATGCACTGCCATATTGGTATGTGCGTGTAGTACAGGAAAAGATAAACAAAATTCTAGAAAACATCCTATGTGACTCTAAGAACTTTTTCCTAGATCCCCTCAACCCTTGTTCACTTCATCTGTATCAAATGTCTTGGACTAAAGCATAAAGAAAATATCAAAGAAGTTTTTCTGGATCTATTTTTTCACTGTTTTGAGTAATATATGCATTATGACAATGGTCTTATAATAATGTTATTGCTTATCAAAACACACCATAATCACAAACATATGTAGCAAAAATAAGATGGTAAGCTTCCCTTTACAATGATCTGGTATGATTTAAGTTTTTTTAGTTATAATAATTTAAAATAGAAATCAATTACATTTCAAACCTTACAAAATGTCATTGAAATTTGGGACATGAAGAGCATAAGATGAGATTTTGAAAGAAACTGCATGTTTTGCAGAATTTAGCTGATGATACATCTCATTCTGTCTCCAGAGCTAGTAGTACAGAATTTGTTGACTGTAGAAATGGAGTAAGAATCAGACCTAGTTTTTGAGCGAGATGAGTTTTTGTTAAGAAACAATAAATCTGTGAAGTTCTGGGAAAAGTAGTTTCCTCAGGTCAAAACCAGATGCAAAATTATCCTTCCAAAAGCTGAGAAGGAGACTTATTGAAATGGAAGGAAGCAAATACGCAGCAATGTGTCATTATAAACAAATGCTTTACAGAAAAAAAGCTTTCAACAATGAATGTTCTAAAGAATGCCTCCTTAATACTAAAAAGATTTTTCATAGTAATGAATTCTGACGATATCACAAAGGTTATGTTTTTTCGTTTATCTTGTCCCTTTAAAAAAACTAGCAATGATGTCCTGCATTTTTATTGCTAGCTAGGCTTTCATGGCAACGTTTTACCCTCTGTCTTTTCCAAGGATACTTTATCTGTGTCATGTGACCTCCATATCCCAGGTAATTTGGGAATCAATAATCAAGCAAGCTATAAGCATCTGGAAGATAGCAAGGTCATGGTGACAGATAGTGAGGATATGCCATCAACAAATCTTGTCAAGCAAGTCACCTTTTCTTCTATGTTGGCTAAAACTTTGAATTTACTGAAGCTTTGAAACTGTCTCAGAACAGTCTCAAAACGAAGCCAGAGAGGGGAAATATGTTCTTGATGAAATTAACACTGTTCAAATGCCAACTTGTTGAAGAGAAATGGTGTTTTATTGAAGGTATGAGGGTTTAAAGACAGACAGACAAAGTTTGAAAGTAGAGTTGGTACCTCTTTTTATACCAATTGATATACTTAGAAAAATCAGACAACCTTTTAGGCAAACTTACATCCTTTAGGTCTAAACCAGAAGAAATAGATTTCAAAACTCAACACAAACTGAGAAAAATTGCTCATTTTTTACTCAGATTTCAGAGTAAGTCTCTGGAGTAAAGACAGTTGGTGCATAGGGAGCAGAACAACAGTGGGGAGAGAAGTAAGAAATTATTATGAAATTATGTAAGGGAAAGTAGACAACAGTTTATAGCACGTAAAATGGAAAGGGTAGGAGAGGATAGGAAGACTAGAATGTACCAAACTCCTAAATTCTCATTTTTCTAGATAGTAAAAAAACCACAGAAAGGAATGATGAATTTTAATTTGCAGGATCTTATTTTTCAGAAGTTTTGCAGGTTCACCTTTTGGCTCAAGACTAAAGACATGATGGAATGTGAATATGGTAGGACATGTTCCTCCATTAGAAGTGTGTAGTCCTATGCAGATTTTCTGTATGAATTATTATTCTTGTATGGAAAAGTTGCTTAATTTCACCTCCACAGTTACCATTAGAGTATGGTGTACTGGATGAAGCATGCAACTGTAAGATTTGTTGGGTACTAATTGTTCTGATATTGAGAATATTTATTGTAGCACAGTTGAGATATGTTGGTACATTTCCTATTCATTACTCAAGCAAAACCTATATTCATTCAGTGTGCTTGAGAGCACAAGGATTTTCCTTTGAAAATGAATTCAGTGAGGCTGCAGGGCTGTTTGAAGAGCAAGATTTTTCTTGCATTACAAGTTGTAATTATTTAATAACAATTTGTATAAGTTCTGGGATAGGAGAGGATGCGATAATAGAAAGTGTACATCCAGTGATGGGTGGAAGTGTCATCTTGTACTTAAACATTTCTTTACAGTGTTTCACATCTCTTTCAGAAACACTTCTCTGTTTGAGATGGACCAAAATCTTTATTGCGAGGATGAGCACCATGACTACTCTTTTGGTAGCTGAGGCACAGGCCTCAATGCTATATAAAGGCTTTTAGGGAGCTATTTCTGATGCCTGCAGATGTGCTGGCCTTCAGTTTTCTATTTATCACACTTGCAAGTCACCACTGCTGATGTTGCTGTAGGAAACTGGTGCTAGTGTAAGAGTGTTGCAGTGGCAGTTTGATGGAAAGTGGTGATTACTGAATTTGTGGTAAAAATCAATAAGGGAGTCCAAACTTCCAATCCAGATAATAAATATGTCATCTATAAATCTTAGGTAAAGTGTCAGCTCAGTGACACAGTTATTTAAGAACTATTCTTTATTGTAGTTCTTGAAAAGGTTGTCATAATGCAGGACTGGAGAGAAGCTATCAAAAGAGAAGGATGTTTCAGTTAAGTTTTGTAGATGGCTGTGGATTGAGTGCTATTCAGTAATGTCATTGATGATCTGGATGATGGAATAGAGAGGATGGATGTTCTCTATTTGGTACAGATGTGAATGGTATTAAACTGTTAGGATCTGTGAGATTCTTGTACAGGATTGGAATAAAAAATATGCTAATAAAATTGGAAAAATGACTGGAAAAATCAGAATGGAATTTAACAAGTGCAAGGTTTTACACTGAGGAAGAAACAATGGTTTGCACAAATACAAGATGAGGAAAAAGCTAGTTAGGGAATGGGCGATGGCAGAAGCAGAGTGGCTCCCAGTATTGCGCTGTTGAAAAAAGGGGAAATATTGTTCAAGATAAATGATGACTACTTCTACTTAACAAAAGGTATTACAGAGGGTTATTCATACATTTTAAAATTTGATTGCACACTTTTAGTAGACTGTGAAATATTATGAATACTTGTGAAATACTATAACATACTATACATGTTATATAATATATATTTCACACTTCATCCTACTTGTAAATTTGGCATCAAACTGTCACATTGCCTCATTGTGTAAATGCATTCAAGCAAAGGAAAGTTTATTGCTGGGTAGTACTTGACATAACACATATCGTTTGAAGATCTATACTTCTAAACTTCATTAATTCTTTGAATTATGATTTATATATTACAACTCTTGACCTTCCTTCTATCCTTGTGGAGTAAAACTATGAGTGCAATCGATCTACAATAATTGTGTAATGGAAACATCTGGCCTTAACATTACCTCCCTATTTCTCACAGCAGAACCTAGATTGCACCAACTCTTCATGTAGATTACTGATTCATCTTTAAATCTCATTCACATGAAGAATAATTGTGAGAAATAAGTAGATGATGTATGAGCAATTTACGAGAGTAAATAGATTCTTGAAGTGAATTATTCAATTTTGGCATATTCAATAAGTTTAAAAAACATTCATAAAGATGAAAAAATTGTTTATTGTGTTCACATGTGTACATACTTTGTAGTTTATTACATCATAATTGCTCCATAATTGCTCAGTGACTGTAATATTTATGTTTTCTTCTATATTAGATTTATCCTTGCAGATAAAAAGTTTTTGCATAAATTGCATCATAACTCAATTGTACAGCAGATTGTTTTCATGAAACAGCTTTTTTTAATGGAAGTTTGGATGTCACATATTGAAAACAGGGGAAAAAATGTGGAAATGGTTCTCATATGTTGTTCTTTACATTTGTATGTA
Source organism: Egretta garzetta (assembly GCF_000687185.1). NCBI lineage: Eukaryota > Metazoa > Chordata > Aves > Pelecaniformes > Ardeidae > Egretta > Egretta garzetta. Next base: position 1,397,503 of record NW_009269999.1, read on the forward strand.
CCGGGTGCTTAGTGCTGCATTATAAACTCTTATCACCTCAGAGTCCATAACTATATCACATTAGCTGAACAGTTAAAGTTGTGGAAAGGGATTTCTTGCTGGTAGATAGTAAGAAAATGGAAAGACTATCTGGGGATAAGAGAAGGGTCTTTTAAAAGTTCTTAATGTTTTCCACTTACAGCCTACCTTCAAAATAGTTGATCTTCCTGTAATTTAGAAGTTTGTACCCCTTTCTTCACTATTGTACACTGGAAAAAGACAAGGACCTAGAAAAATGTGTCTGACGTGATTGCTGTCATCAGTTGATAGTGTTTCATTCATTTGTTTAAAAGATCTTAATATAGTTTTCCATCTTCTTTGGGTCTAAGTTTATTACTGAATTTCTTTCCCTCCTGTTTCTCAGCATGAACTCTATCACTCCGCAGAGCTGACTCCACTTGGAGAGGGAGAGGGCTGCCAGGGGACTGAGCAGGATCCTCCTTACCTCCCTGTTCCAGAAGATGAGGTAGAAAGAGGTAGGGCAGTCAAGGTGAATGCTTCACTGCTACATTCGTCCCAGAAAAGAGAGAGGCCTGGACACAGGGTTTGGAAGCAGTGAACCACTAGGGCTCTCCCAAGTGCTCCCAAAGTCAAGTGCAGCTTGACCTGGCAACGCTGTTTGAACTGTATCAGGATATCTATTGCCATCAAAGGCATGGTGATTTCTGAGCTAATGCTGCTACTGCTTTTTGATTTCTGTGTATGTAGACAGAGGTAGACGTGAAGCTTCTTCACTCCCAGGCCATTTCATGCCTCTGTTCTTGATCTCTTTGGCCTCTGTGGTTGGCACATGATGTATTAGAAAAATGAGATACTGCCTTAAAACTCCTGGCAATGATAATTTTTAAGTGCAGTGCTGGAACTGTATGTGGCATGCCCAGAAATGTAATGTGGGGACACACAAAGGAGTACGACGACTAAACCCTGCTGGTATAGTTTTGGAGGACTATGCCTGGTGCAGAGGAAACCTGCCTGTCGCTAGACCATACTGATTATAGGACATAGACAGACTCTTAAGTGATGTTTCCCTAAAGCTACACAGGGTTTTGTCATGAAGGGAGCTGGCAGGATCTGTCCAAAGTAAGGCTCAGTATGATCAGGTGGTCTACTCCTATGTTTTCTTCTGAGTGGTATTTTATCTAGGGGGATAGTTGAACCCCTATGCCATTTCAGTCCTTCTATTTGTATACAGCATGCAGGGTTTAGGATGAATAGAAAGATCCCATCACAAAGTTCAGTGTTATAAATGAAGTACAAACAGATTAAAAAATGTCCAAGAATAATCAAAGGTTTGAAATTAAAAGAAAATTTCCAGCCATCAATAATGAGGTAATGAAATAGTTTTCCAATAGAAGTCAGGTTAATAAAAAAAAAGCCCTCGCGTTAAGATAGAGCTTACTCAGTTTATGAAAGGTGTTATCTCTAATGCAGTTGCCTTTAGTGGTAGAGAGCTGACTCAAGAGCTTTGCATTCTTTCTCCTTTTTCCCTAGGCCTATATATTTAATTGCATTTGGTTCTCCCATATTCAGTGAAAACAAGATAGGTTTTTTTCATTTTCCTACTTTTTAATTTAGAATCTTCTCTAACAGCACCAAAAAAACGCAAATTCCCATGACTTCTAATTAAGAAGTCCTTGAGTTAAAAGTGATAGTATCATTTCAGTCTTCCAGGTAGGCAGTTTTGTTGTTTTAGTCATTGCAATGCAAAATACAAAACTAATGCATTATTCTTTCATTATACTGCCACAACTCAGCTGTGAGGTTTTTTTATGTTTTGCTTTTCCTGATGATACCATGTATTTATCTGCCGCCTCTTTGCCAGATGTTTTATGGCCCGATTGCTGCCTAAACTTATTTCTAAGTAATTGCAAGACTGTCTTTTGATCATGCAGCTCTGTGCATAACATCAAGTACTTACTCAAAGACCCACTAAAAGGCTCTCACATACACTTAAAAGAAAAGAAAGGGCAGTAAGAGGGAGAAAAAGGAAGAGAAAGATATCAAAGTTTGATAATCCATAGCAAGTGGTATCTTTTTTAAGAAAGGCACTAATGAGGCTTCACATCAGATTAGATGAGCTCCTCATAAGGTGGTGCGATTCCTTTACCAGCCCTGAAGTGTGTGAAAAAAGAACCAAACACAAGAATAACTCTGTGACTGAAAAAAAAACCCCAACCAAACAAAACATGACTATGCAACAACTCCGCCAGTCCTGCAGGCTGTGACATGCTGTCATTTTCATTCAGTGAATTTTCAGTGTAATTGAAATACCTTTGTGTATGCCATGGCAGCAATGTAATTGGTGTTCCCCGTAATGAAAAATATTATGAAACAAAATGCTTACAAGCAAAATTAATTCTTATAGGTTGATGCACTCTCCTGTGCTCTCATATCTACTGTTGAAACAGATGTGAAGAGTGAAAAAGATCACCTAGAAAATTCCAATTTTGTTTTGTTTGAATAAAAATGGACTCCTTAGAATCAGAATCATAGAATCATTTAGGTTGGAAAAGACCTTTAAGATCATAGAGTCCAACCATTAACCTAACCCTGCCGTCCCACCACTAAACCATGTCCCTAAGCACCTCATCTACTTGTCTTTTAAATACCTCCAGGAATGGGGACTCGACCGCTCCCTTGGGCAGCCCACTCCAGTGCCTGACAACCCTTTCTGTGAAGAAGTTTTTCCTTATGTCTAACCTAAACCTGCCCTGGCGCAACTTGAGGCTATTTCCCCTTGTCCTATCACCCGTTACCAGGGAGAAGAGATCGACCCCCACCTCACTACAACCTCCTTTCAGGTAGTTGTAGAGGGCAAGAAGGTCTCCCCTGAGCTTCCTCTTCTCCAGGCTAAACAACCCCAGCTCCCTCAGCCGCTCCTTGTAAGACTTGTGCTCCAGACCCCTCACCAGCTTTGTTGCTCTCCTCTGGACATGTTCCAGCAAGGCAACGTCTTTCTTGTAGTGAGGGCCCAAAACTGAACCCAGTATTCGAGGGGCAGCCTCACCAGCACCGAGTACAGGGGGATTGATCACTTCCCTACTCCTGCTGGCCACAGTATTCCTGATACAAGCCAGGATGCCTTTGGCCTTCTTGGCCACTTGGGCACACTGCTGGCTAATATTCAGCCGGCTGTCAACTAGCACTCCCAGGTCTTTTTCTGCAGGGCAGCTTTCCAGCCACTCTTCCCCAAGCCTGTAGCCTTGCATGGGATTGTTGTGACCCAAGTGCAGGACCCAGCGCTTGGTCTTGTTGACCCTCATACAGTTGGCCTTGGCCCATCGATCCAGCCTGTCCAGGTCCCTTTGCAGAGCTCTCCTCCCCTCAAGCAGATCAACACTCCCACCCAATTTGGTGTCATCTGCAAACTTACCAAGGGCGCACTCAATCCCCTCATCCAGGTCGTTGATGAAGATATACCTTCTTAGGTAGCTGGTAATGGTATAAATCTATCTCAGATATGAGATCAACTTTCAAGTTCCATTTTAAAGTGCTATCAACTTTGGAACTTCCTTCCATATTGATAATACATAGTGTCCTCTTCCTCTCAGCAAGGACATGCAACAATCTAAATGAAAAAAATGAAAAACATGCTTATTTATTTTAAAACAATTAACACAGATACTTTAACTTGATTTTAAGTTTAACTGAAAATCTGCTTGTATTCAGAAGCTCCTACACTTGGAAATTACAGTAATTGGCTGATTAAGTCATACTATATGAAATTAAAGCATAAATTAAGTATACGTTTCTCATTGTGTTGCAATACCTACTAAACAACAAATGGTGTATATGTCAGAAAGCTCAATATACATTATGATTTTAAAATAACATTTTTAAACAAGATATGGAATATTCAGTTCTGATGCCAGATCTTTAACATTAACTTTTTGATAAACAAGATCTTTCATCAAACAATAAGTCTGCTTTTCAGATTACTGAACTCTTACATATTGTACATCCAGTTATGTGATTTTTTTATAATGAATCGTTTCCAAACTTCACACAACACTAACTACTGAGTGACATAATAAGAGCAAGACAGCATGCCCTTTCATTAATGCTAATGGGGGGTGGTGGAAAGCACGTATCCAAATCGGCTTTAACAGCATAGGACTCCACAGCAACTATGCAAAAGAAAACAAAGTGGGTGGAAAGTACCCTATTATCAAAATTCCCATAACCCTTGCTCTCCTAGCTTATGACATCTTAAATATCCTAGATGACTGATTAGTAATATCCACATGGTTATCTGATTCATTTCTTGATACTCCAGACCAAATCTTGTTTACAATACAGTTTTCAAAAGATATTATATAGGTCCTTTTAGATATTACATCAGTGTTAATTGTTTTTAAATTCTATCAATTTCTGCAAAAAAACCCAAACTGACAGGATTCTTAAAAATGCATCAAGACTCATTCAATATAAAGTATTTAGCATGCTAAGTTTTAATACTTGTAGAAGTGAAAAAACACTATGATCTTTTGTCTAAATATTTTCATTTTTAACTACATGCATCTCATGTATAATTAGATATCCTAAGTAGCACTTAAAGCTTAATTCAGATCACTGGTAGAACAGAATTTTAAAAGATCCTGAAAAATGCTATGAGAAAGTTAATTTCTTCCACTTTTTGTTTTATTGTTGTAGGATGCCCATCGTTTTAATACAACTGTCTTAATATCTATGAGACACTACAGTTGCATATAAACATATATCTTTAATAATCTCTGTTTGAAAGTTAATAAATATTTATTAAAGCCACTAATAAAGATATTTAACCAATGACAAAAAAAAATAATCTATTTTTCTTCAGATCAATAACCCAAATTTTATGTCAAACCATAAAAGGTAGGAACATAGACACAGGAAGATTGACTGATAAAGGTGAAATAAGCTAAATGTTTCCTATTTCAAAAGGTAGGCCATTAGCTGCAAGGCAGGTATTTCATGCTTGGTACATTTGCTAATACTTCATTACATGGAAGTTCTTTCTTTACAACCTCTCTATCTGTTTAACTAACTTAATTTAATTAACTTAACAAGGTCACCCACATAGTTGACCATGGGAAGCCAGTAGATGTGGGTTATTTTTTTTTATTTTAGCAAAGCTTTTGATACTGTCTCTCACATTATCCTTCTGGACACAATGTCCAGCATACAGCCACGCAAGTCCATAATGCGTTGGGTGAACAATTGGCTGACAAGTCAGGCTCAAAGAGTTATAGTAAATGGGGTCACATCAGGCTGGCGGCCAGTCACCAGCAGGGTTCCTCAAGGCTCAATTTTAGGGCCAGTACTCTTCAATGCTTTTATAAATGATCTGGACGCAGCAATCAAGTGTACCTTAAGTAGCTTTGCTGATGATACTCAACTAGGAGGAGCTGTGGACTCCCTCAAGGGTAGAGAGGCCTTACAGTGAGATCTGAATAGACTAGAGAGGTGGGCAATCACCAACAGTATGAAATTTAACAAGAGCAAGTGCTGGATTCTGCACCTGGGATGGGGTAAACCTGGTTATACATATAAATTGGGGGATGAGAGGCTGGTGGGTTGGTGGCAAGTTGAATATGAGTCAACAGTGTGTGCTGGCAGCCAAAAGGGCCAACTGTATCCTGGGGTGCACTAAGCACAGCATCTCTTCGATTACAACAGGATCAGATTTGTGTCCATTATAGTTACCTAAGGCAGCAGTAATGTGTTCACATAATTAATTTCTCCAAGGATCTGTCTTACATTAAGTGTTTCAGAAAACAGACAATAACACATTAAAATCACAAGAGAAGCATTACTCTCTCAATGAGTCATCATATATTTTCAGAGACCAAGAATAAAAATCTTCAACATTTGAAAATCATAGGATAAGCAAAGAAGAAAAAATAATTAAGAGCAAACAATAATTTAACAGCAGTGACTTCCTATAAATCATGCTAAACTTCCTTGGTTTAAGAAAACACAAGGAACTAAAATGCAAGAGAATAACATGACATCCCATTCCTTTGTTGAATACTGATGTACAGGTAGGTGATCTGCTGTCTTATTTTTATGCCTCCTGCACATTAAATTCATTAGAATTGTTAAATATTGCAATTGCCATGATCTTAATTGTTAAGGCATGTGTATAATGTACAGTGCTGAAAAGGCACTCTGTACATACCATGACTCAAACTCAGAGGTGACAATAATGATGGCCTAAATTATGAGAACTGAAAGGTACTTAAAATGGTACTGTCATGGTAGAATTATGTTTACCACAAGAAAAAACACAGGCGAATGAAAGAAAACTCTCACATCACAGATATCCCCTTTTCTTCCTTCCAAAGAGTCAAAGACATTGTGTAGCTCTAAAAAAGCTTTCAAAATAAAACAAACACAGAATTAATAGGACACACAATTCCATAAATCAATGGCATAAATGTAAAAAACCCCACAAAAGCACTTCTTGAAATGAGTTCATCTAGGTTTTGACACGCAAGTATTTGACAGATACGGATAGAGTGTTCTCACGCTAACAGAATCCGTTCATATCAGTTCCATGACTTTATACTATAATGCAGAAAATAATGGGTTTATTTCTTTTTTGGCCACTGCAATTTTTTCATGTGCCTCAAATAATTTTTTTTAATATGCTTATACCAATATCTATCAGAAACAACAGAGTGACTTTGTGTAAATATTTGAGTACATAAAGCAGCTCTTACATTCTAGCCACTATGTTTGTAAAATACTTAGTATGCATGAAACAGCAGGTTTTGCCGTTACATTTATTGCAGTAATGTCAAATATTGTACTTACTATTGCTTCTATGGAAGCTCATGCCAAAATTCATATCAACTTCACTGGGAGCAGGATCAGTTCCATTCAGTAATACTGTAATCCTTGCCTACAGCATTAGGTTGCTAACTTATTCAAGTAATTGATTCCCCTGAGGGTTTATCTTAAATGATGGAGGAAAAATAAAGAATTATGAATATATATGGCTAATACGTTTTTCCTTGGATATTTGCACTTTAATACAGTAATGGATCAAACAGCTCTGACTTTAAATGCTTCAGGATTTGTACAGCTCTACTTCATTCTTATATGTAAGAATGCTAAATGCTTTTCATCTTTGTTTCTAAATGTAGGAATGCCATGATGCAGTAACATTTAACATCTGACTTAGTAATCCTTGAATTTTCTGGCGTGTAAAAATCAGGAAGACAGACAACCCCCACACGCAATGGGGAAATTTTCATCTTCACATACAGAGATAAGTGGAAATTAAGAATGGGAACTGAGGAATGTCTGCTTCTATGACACTACTGAGAGGTTGTGTAATGTCTTTTAGTTGAGTCAGTTTTTCACGAGATAATATTAATTAAAATAATTAATTAAAATATTTTCACTTTGTTATAATTAGGAACTTCAAATATTTATCTTGCTGCAGCTAGAAGATACTTTCTTGCTAGAAGCAAGAAAGGTAAGTCAGATGCGAAAATGCTTGTTTGTCTACCTATCTTTGGTCTTGTTCCTGGCAGACTCCCAAAGTGTATCTACAGCTTACCAGTGGTCCTCATTACATTTGCTGAAAAAAAAAAAAAAACCCAAACAAAAAAACCAAACCCAAATGTTTGTGGAGAAAGATAAGCATAACAAAATAAAATTAGTATCTAAATTACCGGCCCACTTCAGAGCAACTTCTAGTGATGGCTAAGGTATTACACATCTGATTATTAGTTACTTACGGGATAAGTGACCAGGTATGTATCAAGCCTTAATGCATTGGAGCTGATGCCTACCATTGTCATCACTGGCTTTAGAAGAGTTTGTGATAGTTTTCATTTCTTACGTCAGTGAGGTTCTCTTGTGGAGAGATTGTGTCTGTAGGAATTTTTCACGTGGTTTCAGAAACTGCTTTGAACACCCCCATTATTATATCCATAGTTCTGCAATTGTCTTTCATGATAAACTCTATCCTGTGGCTGAGAAGTACACTCAGCTCTTCTTAAACTGATAAACAGCCAATAAATACTAGAAGTTGTTGTTACAAGTCTGTGAAAGTATATCTCTCAACTACATTTGATTGTTCCAGGCTCCAAGATTATATAGTTTTTCTGGCAGAATCCTGTGTATCAACACAGGCTATTTCTACACTGCATTTTGTCAATACTGGTTTCAACTTGAGTTTCATTGCCACTATGTGCTTTGAGAAACTGTGCTTTAGTGTAGGTTTATATATAACTCAGGTTAGCAGTACACCTTGTCGTATGTCTAAGTATGCCTGTATTTGCAATGTGAACAAAACAAGTATATTTTGCCTAGCTCATTGACTGTAATCTAGACTATTACAAATAAAATATCACTTATTTTGTATGTGAGCAGAGGATAAGCACACAAATTAGAAATGCATAAACTGTTTTCCCAAATTTTAACTGTTGACCACACAACAGCAAAGTGATGTCACCATCAGGACATTTCTAGAATAGTCCTGGAGTCAAGAAAATATGCGTTCTGAATCAGGAGGACAAGCATAGCTGTGCTCCAGACATCCTCCAGATTGCAAAATGGAAAAAATAAATCTGTGCATAAGTGCTAACCTCCCTTGAGTGCACTTTGTTATTGAACATCTTAAGTCAGTGTGGAATGTTTCTTATTTCTCATTTTTTTTAATAGGAAATTCTGCTGTCATCTGTTTTAAAAGAAAAATACAAATTTGGTGAGCCATAGCTATGATGTCTTTAGTATTTATCCCATTCTGATTGAATGATACTCCTGTTTTTTTCACTATTCTTTTACACACCTCTGGGTACATGTTTACTGGGTCTAACAGATCATGGCTTTTGCCATTTTTCACTTTATGCTTTTAATACTCATCTTTAAAATGCATTTTACTTTCCAGATCAAAGTAATTTGAAGTGTCTAAAACCTTAGTCATACTTTTTAATTTAGTTAAAAAATAGAGCAAAATAACTATAGTTTCGTGATGTCTCAACCAAAAAGTAGTTTTGTAGGATCACTTTTTTTCTTTTCCAAAATCAAAAGTATTATCTTTTGTGGATTCAGCAACTGCATGACAAAGAAGCCTCTCTCAAACATTTGGCTAGCCCCTGTTAGTTGCATTCATTTCAGACCTGGAAAGCTAAAATCTTCTATAGTAAGGCAATTCTGCATAAAATTTATTTTCTAAAAGTACAGAGCTCTTCAATTATACACAATGCAGTCCCACCAAGGCCCAGAGAAAATCTAACCAGATCACAGTAGAATTTATTTTACCAGTCTAATTCAAAGCAATGAGGATTCATACCCATAATTAATCCAGAGATAATTTCCAGTCTCGGGCATGATCTTGACTATACCAAGATAAAAATCAAGAGAAGTTTGTTCACCACATTTACAGCAGTTCCTCCTTTTCTTCCCAGTGGAAAAAAAGAGCAAGAGTGCGAGCAAAAAAACAGGGGAAATGCCTCAGACAAACTTGAGGGGGAGGAACTTAGATACCAAAGCATCTTACTACTGTTCTGCACGTCTTTATTGTTTGACTGCTTTTGCTGCACTATAGACCTGTTCCTCTTCAGTGATATCATAATTAAAACAGCATTAGTTTTACAATCAAAACTTAATTTGTCCAAAATAAGCAGCAACAATACAACATATTTTGGAAGCTACCAATGTGGAATAAGTATTTTTGGTTTGGTTTTTTCGTTAATTTCATCAGGTTTCTAATCTACCTGAAAGAGACCACAAACACCTTAGAAAAATTAATGGCAAATATGACATTGGGGATCTGCCAAGGTGACACGTGAGAGACTGCTGAGCTGGGGAGGGACTGGTGAGAAGAGGTCAGAGACACCAGCATTCTCAGAACGGCAAGCCTTTCACTATCATGTATCACAAAATCACATATTAAGGAGGAGAATACCTATCAGTAACTGTTCTTCTGATCGTGTTTCTCAGTATCTTTCTGCACCCTAGACTACATGATCCTGTTGACCTCTCCAACTGGGAATGAATGCAGTGATGTGACATTTTACCGAGCCCTGCCTTGCCATGTGTTTGTCTGTCTTTCCATCAAAAAGGCACTTAATACATCCAGAGAGTCTTTACTCAAAGGATATGTGAAATCCCAAGTACTATACACTGCTTATGTATATGCATTCTTTGGGGGGATCTATACAATACTTCTGAAAGTTTAAATGCTTTCTATTAGTATCTCAGCCAAAACGATACTAATTTTTGCATGTATGAATACAATCCCATGAATTTTCCTTTACCTGCATGTCAAATGATTCTCTTCTCCCTTCATCTGAGCTATACTTTGTGCAAGTGATCTGCTTTTACACTCTCTCCATCAAATTTCCCCTTACCCAGGATATATTCATCAGAAAAAGTGCAAAACAATCAAATCAGGTCCAGCACACTCCTGCTGTCAAAAAATCACCCAGCTGCAATTGATTAATAGGAGAATGCATCTGATTTTGTGATGCAAGTTCTTCCCTCAAAAAATTTGTGGTTGTTTAACGTGTTTCTTTCAGCAAACCTTCTCAGCTGACAATCTTTATGGAACAGCCATCTGTTTTTGAGGATTATAAATACTTTATCAAAATATTTATGACATGTTTCTCCTGAGAGATGATATCTTCTCCTTTTCAGTAGATTAATGTCTTAGGGGTAACTGCAAAAGCTAAGTATACAGTCAGAAAATAAACTTAAGATTCATCTAATTCACCAGCAAATGACACAGACCATAGCCTCAGTCCATTTTTTACTGTCATGAAGGATATTAAACTAACATCAACACTTTCAGAGATGCTGTCATTTTATTAACAGGCTTAAAGGTCATGCTAAATCAAAAATAAGTAGAATTTAAAATGGTTAATTTGAGGTTGCATCTTCCCTCATATCCCTCCTCCTGATTTACCACTCATTTGTCTATTTCTTGTTTTGACATGCTTGTCATTTTAAGAAGAATTGGAATTCAGATATTTTAAGCATCCATCTTACAGATGTGGGGGTAGTTCAGACTCTGTGAAGACTTTTGCTTTGCTGTTCTGCAATTATCCATAAAAATAAAACAATTATTATTTATCTTTCATTTTTCTGCCTTGGCCAGAAGCATTAGCTAGATCAGGACTCATTTTGCTAGACACAAAGTAAAAAAAAAAAAAATCTTGGCTATAGGATGTTATAAGCTCAAAGAGAAGATGGAACATGTAAATGGATAAGTAGCAATAGGGCCCAAGAAGAAGATGAAGGAAGAAGAATGATTTTGCATTAAACAATTGCATATGCAATTTGAATCCATTAGCAGATTAGGAGAAGTAATATTAGGCTGCCATCCATCCCCTGTCCGGTGGATATTTTTTGTAGGAAAAACTGTGAAGATGAGGTTACTCATCACATTTTTTTAAAGAGAATCTTAGGTTAACTTTGTTAAAAGGCTTTACTTGCTTCTAGATGCTTTGTACCGCAGTGACTTTGATTTTGTCCTCTTGTGTAATATAAATTTCAAGAGATGCGTATATTTAGGAGAAAAGACTTTTTTAGCTATGACTAGAAGGAATATAAAAATAACGCTATCAAAGACTGTAGAGCTACTCAATCTTCCAGACGTATCTTGTGGTTTTCACTAAGTTATTTCTAACTGACCACTATTTCTTAATTTATTTTATTTTTACTATTTCCTTTCAACTGTTTCAGTGTGGAATACTGAAGCCTTTCAACTGATCGCCTCTTATGCGCATTTATTGTTTTGTATGTAAATACAACTAAAATGCTATCTGAAACTGATAGTGTGCCCTTTTCTTCCTAATCTTTTTAGATGTAGAGAATAAAGGGTTTTTTTGCCATTATTAGCCACTCAGTAAATACTGTCATTGTCTTTTAGAGAGGTTGTATTACGAACATGCATATTTATTGGAAGAATAAAAACTCCATTTCATAGCCTCCCTGACATTAGTAATTTTTGTCCTTTGTTAATGGATATGACCCAATCCTGTGAATAAGATACCAACGTGCCTTGCGTTAACTCACATGAATAAAACTTGGTGCATACAGAAATATTTACAAAACTAAGATCTTTAGATTAAGATTTTAAAAAGAATGTGTTGGGAACATCTCAGAGGACAAACTTTATTGTTATGTATATGGCGCTAATTGCCTCCCAGGAATCTTGATGCTACTATGGGATTTCAATAGTTTCTTTAGACACAGCTCTGACCTACAGCTGATGGGCAGAAATTCAAACTGTCTATCGTTAACCCTCAGAAGCACCAAGACTTACCCTTTACTAATCTCATTCTAAGGTTAAGCTGAGGTACCCGGCAAGG
>NW_009269999.1:1410013-1414687 GCF_000687185.1 Egretta garzetta
TTGCACCTCTTTCCAGAGATCAGTATTACCTTATATTGAAAATAACTGTATAACGGATGCAGCTCTGCTGACAAAGAAAATATGTATGCCTGAAGAGGAACAAAAGTACCTAATATTTCTTCTTTAAACTGTAATAAAAATGCGGGTGAGAATAAACTATTGAAATAGAGTTTGGAAATTTATTACATTTCTGAAAGGAAAGCCCATATTATACAACTATAAGTGTAATTTTGGCTTCATGAAGTCAATGAAAAAAATCTATTAGATTCAATGAGACCATGATTTCCTCTCTCTTTTTTAGTATCATAAATACCAACACATGCTGCCTAACAACAGATCCTTCTGTTTAACTCTGGCTGTAGAGCCCTGCTGTGCTGAATGGTGAGCAAGTGTCACCCTACATCACATGGGTCTAATCCTCTGGTTGTTCTGTGTGACCTTTACATGTGTAGTGCTCTGAACGCACTATATCCACATGCATTTCTATAATGGGATAGGGGTACAATGGGCATTTGAGTCATTAAGTTAGGCATTGTTTTTGAAATTCAGCTGATGATTGAACACCTTTTTCACTCACAGGCAGTGTTCCAGCAGGATGGAGATTTGCCAGTGCTTCTTATATGTACCTAGGTTTGAATTCAATGTATCCCTGGGTCATCCAAATAACATTTCTGAAACTGAGAGAGTTTCCCTGTCAACATCATTGTTTTCTAAACTTCTGAGCTTCGATCCAAACAATGCTAGCACATTGTTTAGTGCCTTCCAAAATATCTATGATTGAAATCTAGTACAAAGAATTTTTTCCTTTGTGAGACTTAAAACATGCTTGCACACACAGGAAGCATCAAAGGAACACATTTTAAACTGTTGTATTTTTCATACTGTCTTTGCATATGAATTGGATAAGTAGCTAAGCACCATTAACAGGCAATGTTTACAGCTTTTGGGGAGAAAGTTTACAGCTTATGGGGAGAAGAAGGACAGAGGCAAATTTGTCCCTCTTTTGTTTCAGTCCAGCAGTGATAACTGACTGTTGTTACAGAAAAACAAGATTAACTTCAGGGAAAAAAAATGACATAGCACAGGAAATTCTTGGAAAGGTTACAGCAGATATGTGTTTCAATAAATCTATCATATTTCAGCTCTGGCTACTGTATGCAATTCATGGAGCTGTATTGTATCACTCATAAGAGAATGGCTGCAACTCTGAAACATGTATGCCTGTACCAATACGTATTTCTAATTTTGAACTGTGCCTGTACTCTCTGTATATGTCTAGTTTCCAAACCAGACCATTTCTAGCAAGACTGCAGGTTGCCCGGTAACAGGCAATGGAGACCACAGAGGACTAAAGGCATTGAATTTTCTTCCATGTAATTGACACCAGATAAGTTAGAATTAGATTCTCAGAGTTTAAGCTTACTTTTGATATTTGTATTACAACTAAGATTTAAAAAAAAAAAGAGTTTGGGGAGAGTTTGGAATTGGACATAGAACCACATAACAGAACAAAAAAGAAACCAAATCATTGGTAAAAGGTTTAATAATGTTGAATTCAACTCCAGTTCAAATCTTATGTTGTACTCATCTTTGTGCTGGGATGTTCAGGCATTATTCTAAATGTAGAATTCTTAAAAAACATTTCTGATCTTATCTTTGATAGAAATAATTTTAAATAAGCAAGAATAATAAAGAGAAGAAAGAAAACTAAAATTATTAACATTCAGTGTTATGAAAAATTGAACTGAATATTACAGCAGATGATAAATTTCCTAAGTCTAAAAAGTGATTGTGGGTAAAAAAAAGAAGAAAATGCTATAATGGGATATGGTAACAGTAACATCACTCACAAAATAAGCCAGGTAATTACACTCTTCCATGCAATACTGAGTAGGTCTCATCTGAAATATTAGAGTGAGCTTTGGGCTTTCCATTTCAAAAATTTTATCAATAAAATGGAGTAATTATTTAGAGGAGATAAACAGGATTAAGATTTGATACATGTAATCCATGAAGAAAGAGTAGATACAACCAAGACTAGTTCAAACAAGAAAAAGGAAAGATGAGCTGACAGGAAATTAGTGTCCAGAACCAACAACAAAGCATAAATTATGTTATGAGGAAGATAAATATTATCATGAGTGAAACACGACAGAGTAAGAAACAGATAATTTAGTGCCTGAGCCATGAAAATGGAGATTTAAGTAACAGAACTAAAAAGGAATATATTATGCATCCCTGCTAGGGATTGTATTTCTTCTTTGCACCTTGTATTGGAATTTGGCAAGGCAAGACTTGCTGGGGGAGGGGGTTTTTATGACCTAACAAATCACTTTCTACTCTGACATCACAAGCTAGAGTCCAAACAGCTCCTAAATGCTCAAACACTTGCTGGTGTTTTGAGAAGGTCTAAAATGCCAAAACTGTTTGTGACCTTTTACCAAAAGGATCACAAGGTGAAAAATAACCTTTTACCAACTCTACTAATGGTAGAAGAAAAGGACAAGCTAAATGGCTAAAATGGATCTCTGAGGACTAGATTATGGTACTTTTCGTAGTGTTAGGTTCAACAGAACAAAGAACTATAAAACACAGTCATTTCAAAGTACAGTTTTAAAGTGGTCAAGATGTTTAACGCAAAACTTCAGTTAAATCTATCCTGACAAAATTAAAATGTTGACAGGATTTTAATTTAATTTATAGCAATTGTAAACCAGGCTGACATCAGTTAAGTCCAACTATTCATGCAGGGGGATGCTGTGGCAGCGTGCCCCCCGCCATGCCTGGCCCTGCTATGCAGTAACCACCAGTGTGGGTGGTGATGGCTGCATCCAGCTCACACTGGACTTTGGGGGTGGATGGGCAACACAGTAGTCAAGGGCTGTCTGGAGCAGTGTCCAAATGCCTTGCTGCTATGCAAATACGACTATGAGCCCATCATCTTACCCCCCCAAATAGTGAGCGGCCCAAGAGCCCTTTTTGCTCTCCTGCACGGCAGCGGGCTGCACGCCAGGATCTCCACTTGAGCAGCCTCTGAAGGTTACTCCGTGAGGCTGAGAGATTCCTTGCCACAACCGATTCTTGATAAACGGCTAACAGCATGCTAAACTTTGAAATCTCAGCTAACTGATCTAAAGGATTGATTGTACGTATATAATCCTTTAGACATAAACCATTGACCAAGTCTGGGACTAGAATTGGATCCAGCCGCACCCTGACTCCTCTCTGAGGAAGGAGTTTAGAAAGCAAGGGGGTCCTTTCTGAACCTCATGACTCAACAGGAGGGTCTCCCTGACAGTTTTTTCTGACCCTCTCCTCTATGCAGTAAATAACCTAGCGCACCTTGCCATTGAATCTTCTTAAACCATTCTCGTGTTTACCATTGAACTTTGCTAAGTCACCGTTTTATATCAATAAACTATACTTTTGCTTCTTGCTCACTCCATCTATGACAGATGCCTACCCAGGTAAATAGTCCTCAGAAACTGATACATGAAAAAAAATGTTCAAAATCCAAATCCAGAATCACTGACCAAATTAATGAAATTACCAAATAGTATGAGCAGTCAATTTTTTAGCTTAAGAATCAAAAAAAAAAATAAAATTCAGTAATATGTAAGCAACTTTAAAAAATAATGTTAAAAATCATTATGCTGATATTCTAGCATAATATATAATACAAATACAGTATTCCAAAAGATTAAGAAAAATGTCTAAATGACTGCATGTAACAGGTTGATAAAGATAATATTACATAGTTATTCATATAAATATTTATGTTTTCTCAGCAACCAATGATCATGTATTGCTGCTGACTGACTAAAGCTTTCAAATTTTTCCAGCACTATGAAGATAGAAAATAAAAATAAGGAAGACAAAGAAAGAAGAGTAAGCATACAATTTATGAGGACAACAAAGCTTTAAGAAAGGATGAGAAGCTTTGAAAGGATGCAGAATTCAAAAATAAATACGTAAAATTAAGTCATTAACCTTTAAGGTTCCTTTTCCATTTTCGAAAGACTGTTTCAAACTTTCTCCTTCTGCAGTCTGTACATTTTAGATTGGAAGTAATCATCCTTCATAATTCATATAAGAAATTTTCAATTAAAATGCCCTTATCTGTAATCAGCCATACAGTAAAGAAAAAGAAAGGCATTGAGCATTAGTGTCCTTAAGCTATTAGTATTTTCCCTTTAGATTCAGAAGAGAAAAAACCCCAAACCTTTCAACTATTCTTTATCACAAAATCAGCTGACACAAAGAAAAAAGTCCATGTTCCTCTGCATAAAAAGTTATTTTGTTGTGATTGCAGCAAAGAATAACCTGAAGAAATACCTATTGCGCTACATTTCCAGCTACATTTCACAGAACTGCAAGGCAGAAGTTAACACATCAATTTTTTATATAAAAATGAAACATTTATCTACCAGTTGGCCTACCTCAGGTTTGAGACAAATGATTACAGTACAGTTGTTAACAGTCAAAAGAACAAAATAATATATACTCAGGGGGGTGAATTTTGTCAAAAGGGGAGACAAAAGATGAAAGGATACCAAGTAAGGGAGTACAGGTTATTAGTGGAAGATTTTTGTTACTATCTTTTTGAAAGCCTATTCATTCTTATGTAGAAAGAACAAAAGGAAGCAATTCACAAGTCAAATTCAGCAGTTATTT
>NW_009269999.1:1414721-1416521 GCF_000687185.1 Egretta garzetta
GGGAAAGAGGGCAATACATCTCTAGTGAAACATACAAAGTAGTAAACCAGGATAGTAATTACACACAGTAGTAAAATTTTCTCAGAGGGAGTAAGAACAGAGAACAGATACTGAGGAACTGTGTACAGTGGTGGGAGAAAAGGGAAAAATTGCAGTAAGTTTACAGTTATGACTTTCTTCTTCAATTCCTATCTATATTTTTTCTCATGTTTGTAATCTCTGTCTCAGGCAGAAAGATCAGCACCTGTTACATAAAATGGATTTTCATCAAATAATAAGACTATTAGAATCATGTAATGTGAGTATGCAGGCTGAAAAAATATCGGGTCAACAGTCAACATTCATGCCTAGAGCAACTCTACAGAGCATGGGCACAGAGAGAGTACGGACTGTCTTGGATTCATCAGCCTGATTGCATGGATGCGATTTCTATTTAGAAATATTGATTTCTGATTGATTTATCTCAATTTTTTCATTAACTCCAAGTGATACAGCTTGCCAGCTCAAACACTGATATGTCCACTCTCTTCCATTCCTACTGTGGAGGCGCGTTCTTCTGCTATCAAAGATCAATATCTTTCTTCGCTTATTCCTACTCAAATGCTCCTGGCCTTTAACTGAGCCCTACACAGCTATACCGGTGTATAATCTTAGAATTACTTCTAAGCCATGGAAAGCAATGGTGGCAATACGAAGTAGGATGTACCTCCCACTAGCTTGTATCTTTTTTAAGGATTTACAATAGTTATGTTTCCTGTTGCATACCTCTACTGTGGCTCCTTATCAGGTGTGGTAGCACTTAGAGCTTCCCTAATAGGGGTCAAATTCATAGGTTCCTATTTCTAGCTCCCTAAACAACTGTACTGGTGGTAGAGATACAAGAACTGGACTCAGAGTTTGTTTTGTTAAGGAGTTTTGTTCATGCACACCTCCTAGAAACGTTAATATTTATGGAATACTTACTTCCACAGAAATAGAAATAAAAATATGTTTGCCATGAAAATCTAAAAATGAAAGAACGGAAAACAAAAAAAAAAAAAGGAAAAAGAGAAAGAAACAGGAAGTGTTTCCAGTCATCAGTGAAAAAGACAAAGTTCAAATGGACAACACATTTTGTAGCAACATGAGGGACAATCAAAAAGAAAACATTGCTGTTGTAGCAATGTTAGTGCCAGCTTTTATCAAATATCAGGGCTATAAATTACCCTCTGAAACAGTAGCAGCTGTAATAGGATCTGATGATATTGAGATATATCTATATATATAAAGAGTTGGTCCCTTTCAATGACATGTTTTGTGATCCTTTGAAAGGACAGTATCTGAATTTATGAAGTCTGATTTGGTTTTTTGCCTATATACTTGTAAATTTGCATCTTTGCCGTCTGCACCAGAAAAGCAAAGCAATTTGCTGCTTTAAACATCTGTTTTTCACAGAAAGAACAGCGAGAGTAGAATCAAGCAGATACCACGTTTTTTCTAATTTGCCGCTTAAAAAGGCAACTGTGAGATAGATACATGTTGCTTTGTATCATATTGCAGGCACACCATCAATATTCCTAAGTCACTACTATGTAACATCTGAAATGACACCTTTTCTATAATTCTAACAAATTACTTACATTCTGTTATCATGTCTGTAAGCCTTTGAACACTTTACTCAATCAGGAAAAGGCTACGTAATGTAATTACTAGAAGCAAACTATGACATCTCCTCCTTTCACAGTCCAGGATTGCCTGGCTCTATATCACACTTCTAGATGTTTAAAAAAATCCTATCATGTTTATTCATATATAATTTTT
>NW_009269999.1:1416566-1418409 GCF_000687185.1 Egretta garzetta
TACCCTTTCCCTTTTTCTCTTTTGAAAGAGGATCATTTTATGGCAATAAAAGCCAATTACTGAGGCCACAGACCTGTGTAATGCCGTTAAATGTTTTACTTCCTTATCTCCAAGGATCTCAAAAGCCTTTCAAATGGAAGGAGCTGTTTCATTGCTTCCACAGCATGAAACTAAAGGGTGATTCTGACACAATTCTTACGTATAGGTGCGTGTATGTGAGGGTGTCTGTGTATGCATGTTTCAAGTACAAAAACAGACATGCATGTACATACACATGAAAGCGATCCAAATCAAAGGTTTACATTTTAAAAAGAAGAAAATAGACTTTAGAGAGAATATTTCTGTTATAGCCATTGCACCCAAAACATTTTTGCCAAACCCATTCAGAGAACTTTAAAAATAAGCTCAAAGGTGTTAAATATAAATCAGGCCCAAAGTGCAACCACAGAATCATAGAATCACTTAGGTTGGAAAAGACCTTTAAGATCATTGAGTCCCACCATAAATCTAACCACTGCCAAGTCCACCACTAAACCATGTCCCTAAACACCACATCTACACGACCTTTAAATACCTCCAGGGATGGGGACTCAACCACTTCCCTGGGCAGCCCTTTTGGTGAAGGAATTTTTCCTAGTGTCTAGTCTAAACCTCCCCTGGCACAACTTGAAGCCATTTCCTCACAGCCTGTAATTTGCTACTTGGGAAAAAGAGACCAACACTCACCTCGCTACAGCCTCCCTTCAGGTAGTTCTAGAGAGAGATAAGGTCTCCCCTGAGAAGGCACATTACTGCTTGTATTCTGCAAACCCCTCCAATCACAGTGAGAATTGTTCTCATTTCCAATAATATTTCTCATGGGAGCCAAGTTCACTGAGGTAATGTACAGTAGTACTGCTGCTTACAAAGGAATCAAGGAGTGACTTGAGCTTCCAAGACAAAGTACCCTAAAGATAGCACCTGTCACAGAATATGATTGCCTGCAGATATGGCAAAGCTGTTGGTAATCAGTGTGCACAGCTGTTTTTCTTTATCTGATATTCTTGAACGTATCCTTGTGATGGGTTGACCCTGGCTGGATGCCAGGTGCCCACCAAAGCTGCTCTATCACTCCCCTCTTCAACAGGACAGGGGAGAGAAAAATATAATGAAAGGCTCATGGGTTGAGATAAGGACAGGGAGAGATCATTCACCAGTTACCATCATGGGCAAAACAGACTCAACTTGGTCAAGTTAGATTAATTTATTACCAATCAAATCAGTGTAGCATAGAATAAAAAAACCTGTATCTTAAAACACCTTCCCCCTATCCCTCTTTTCTTCCTGGGCTCAACTTAACTCCCCAATTCTCTACCACCTCCCCCCGTGAGTGGCACGGGGGATGGTGAATGGGTGTTGCGGTCAGTTCATCACATGTTGCCTCTGCCGCTCCTTCCCCCTCAGGGGGAGGACTCCTCACACTCTTCCCCTGCTCCAGCCCGGGGTCCCTTCCACGGCAGACAGTCCTCTGTGTACTTCTCCAGTGTGGGTCCTTCCCACAGCCTGCAGTTCTTCACAAACTGCTCCAGAAGGGGTCCTTTCCACAGGGTGCAGTCCTTTAGGAACAGACTGCTCCAGCGTGGGTCCCCCACAGGGTCACAAGTCCTGCCAGCAAACCTTCTCCAGCGTGGGGTCCTTTCCGCATGGTCCTGCCAGGAGCCTGCTCCAGCACGGGCTTCCCATGGGGTCACAGCCTCCTTTGGGCATGCACCTGCTTTGGCATGGGGTCCTCCCTGGGCTGCAGGTGGGGATCTGCTCCCCCGTGGGCCTCCCTGGGCTGCAGGGGCACAGCCTGCCTCACCAT
>NW_009269999.1:1418588-1477926 GCF_000687185.1 Egretta garzetta
CCCCGCCCCCGGCTACCAAAACCTTGCCACGCAAACCCAACACAATACTGAAAATGATGTGGTGCCTTCTTGTCCACTGTATTAGTGTGGCATCTTGCTTTCTACAAATATGGCAAGAATGGCTGTTTCTATCTCATCCTAATTTTGGAAGTCTAAAATAAGCAAAACTAGAAAGTCAGAATAAGGTAAATCGAACATTTGCAGTTTCTGAAAAATGTAATACAGATTCCATCCTGTAACTTCATCGATCTCTACCTTCTCTTAATTTTTCCCATGTGTCTTGTATTCTAGTTTGATAAGTCAGGAAAGTAAGCCAAGGAATAAGAAAACAGGAAAATGAGAAGAACAGAAGAGCGCTAGTACTGGTGAAAAGAAGAAGGAAATAATTGATATAATATTGGGGTTTCTGAGAAAGAAGAGTAGTGATTGTTCGAAACTGGAGATTAGTGACTGATAGCCAAACACATTGCAGGCAAGGTAGACTGTTGCTTTCTGACTGGGTTAGGCTTCTGTATAGTTAGAAGCCAGAAATATCATCAGTGACTTGCAAAGAGTTTAATGGAGAGAAGGAGTATTAGGAAAGCCTGGAGATTTTTGCTTCTTGAGGGTTAAATTCCTTGCCATTTCAAACAAATGGATTACTGCTCCAAAAATGGATTAAGCATTGGTAAAGAAATATAGCCTAGGAAAAGATGAGACCTCAGTGGTTCAAAAGTCACCTTTGAGATATATTCCCAAAGCTGTACACAGAATTCTGCGCTAAATACTTCACTGATCACCTGTGTGACAGCAGTGCAGGCTCAAGCACATTGAGTGCATGTACAATTTCAGCTGCTGATATTTCAAGATCTGTTTTGCAGTTTTTCAGAGGAGCCCTAGTGACTCTTACATAACTGTCATTCCAAAGCAGTATAAGTAGTTCAATGCAATTAGCCTTTTCATGGCCAATTGATTCTCTCAAAAGTTAGAGTATTGTAGTACTTAAGGCAAGCTGATTGTTAAATTATCTTTCCTTTTCTTGTTGTCTTCCAGGCTAAAGATATGAACAGAGAGTGAACAGCTGTCATGTCGAAAAGAATGGATGTTTGTTTCATTCTTATTTAAAGTTCAGAATATTCCTGATATTTTGATTGACAACCTATAGAAGAGAACAAAACAAAATTATATTCTGCACAGTTGAGGCAGAAACTCTGTTTTTCATGGTTTTCTATCCTCTAAGAAGTCTGAAGTTTAGAAGCATTTATTACATGAAATTCATATTCCTTTCACTGAGTTCATTAGAGCACCTTTTATTAAAGGGGTTTTCTGTTCTTTAGTATTACACTTGATAAAGTTTTCACTACTTTTTTACAAACACCACTTCATTCTTTAGCAGTTTTCACGAATAAGAGATGTTCTTCCATTAAAAGACCTCCCTTCTTCAATTCAGAGTACATTTGTTCCACTTCTTACATTTTTCCCTCCTTTTACTGCTATTTTCATTCCCTTAAGCATTACACTAAATAATTCCATGGTAGTTGCACAGCTCAAATGCTCACGGACATTCATCACATTTTCTTCTATAGGTCTGTGCTTATAGTTGGTAAATATTAAACTACCTGTCATCATTCAAGCTTCTTTTCATTTTATTTTTTTAAGACACTACTTCATTTCTAGTAACCTGTTCTTGGCAAATTGTTCATAACAAGATTATGGAAATGATGAAAGAAGCATAAAAGGAGTGGTCTTGGAGGGCTTTTCTCCCTAACTTCAACATTCACTCTTTACTGACGGACTGTAAATTGTGGCAGCAAGACAGATATTTTTACTCCAGATATTCACTTTCATGTAGAGTATGAAGGGAGGCAATTGATAATGGGACATTTGAAAAGATAAAGTGAACTAACTTAATGTTCAATATACATCGATTACCACTTGAAAAATCATGAAGACAATAGGTAAGTTTTGTCACTAAATTTCCTTTAGAATGTGATGGAATGATAAAAAGAAATATTAACAGCATTGCGGCAAATATTAAAATACTGTACTGCCACAGTCTGTACATTTGTAGATCAGCCTCCTCACTGCACAGCTAAATTGAGCCAAATCTCCATCTTCTAACTAGCATTAGAGGAAGACCTAGTTATTTTTTCAGCAGTGATTTGTAGTCTCTAGACTACTAGCAAAACAGCATGGTATGAATATGATATCTAGAAATTCCTGAACATTTGCTTTCCTGTGCTTGGAGTTTGTGGTTTCGCTGGAAGTGTCAGTGAGCAGCGAAGCACAGCAATACATGTCCTACTGGGAAAAAAAGTCATGGGGGAAGGGAATGCAAGAAACCATTTTTATCCTGCAGAGATTTCATTTTTTTACTGCTTATAATGGAATTGCAGAAGAAAAGCACTCAGCATTTTTGCCTCTTAAAACTGTATGTACTATGGACAGTTTGGAAAATTACTTGGGCTCCCACATTTAAACTCTATATGCTTTAAAAAAAATTTAAAAACACACAAGAAAATGGATACCAAAGAAGAACATGTTCCACTGTGCTCTCTCTGAGATGACCTTATGGGTCATTGTCTCAAAAGTACTTTTTGAAATACTATACTCCGCACTGGCTCCTTTTGGTTGTATTGCATTATTTATTCTCCTGAGGCAGAGAAATGTAGCTATTGTAAAGTGAAGGATGGTACAATCAACTCGTGGTGCTTTTCATGCTCTCAAAGAAATATGGAGAAGTATTGAGAAAATAAACATAGTTTGAGTCTTTAAACAAAAGAATATTTAGAAACTTCTTTAAAAAATTTGTACAGTACTTTTCCTTTTTCATCTACCCACTTGAAAAGCAAGTTGTTACAATATCAAGGCTGTGGCTGTTGAATCTGCACGCAGTATTTTCACTCACACTCACAAAATTTATGATCAAACCACCCTCCAGGTTATTTAATTTCTCTGTGCAAGATCCCTAGCTAAGAGGGCTATGAGTACCTAGACACAAAAGGTGAATCTGCATATATACACCTGCTTTGTGTAAAGATTGTTATTTATCTGACAGTAGTTGCCAAAAGACCCCAGAGAAGATCAAGAGGCTGTTGTCTTGTCCCCAGTACATGCAATAAATGTTAGCCAGATATTTCTTTAAAAGTTTCTGATCTAAATAAAAAGGTAGACAAGAGTGAGAAGTGATAATAATGCTGTAAGACACTTACTAGGACAGCCAGGAATAGACCCAGGTTCCCTGAAACTGGTCCCTGACCTTGTTCACAGCAACTCTTAGAGCTACAGGTTACTTGTAGCACTGTTGGATGCAGAATATATTTACAGCTACTTTCTTCATAAACTTTGCCATGTATGGCAGACACACAATGATATTATCTACTACCTATTTCTCAACTGTATTCAATCTCTAGGCATCTATTATTTGTCACATTTCTTCAGTCACTATTACAAATAATGACTGTCAGGAGTGTTGAAGCACTATCCTAGACACTTACAGTATTCATCAAAATCCTATCAGTTAAGGCCTTTAGCTACATGCAAATTAACGGCCCTTAGGTCTTTCATCTGTCTTCTAATAAAAAAAAAAAAATCTGATTATATGTTTATGAAAGCACACAAGGTTGTCTGAGTCTTTTCTAGTAGAAAATGAAAGGACCAGAGTAGCAATGAGTGAATCAAGTTTAAACACAGGCCACAATTCAAAGTATTGCTCAACATATGACCAGATCTGTTGTTGCTGTCACATTTTTCACCTTACACTTTTCTGCTGCAAAAAGCCTGCTGCTCTGACTCTAAAAGAACAGGCCTGTCCCTGATACTGCCATTTATTTTTATGGTTCACCTTTGAGTAGATTTATGTTCTGGATTACTTCCTTTAAGTCTTAAATACGTCTAGATTACTAGATGAATAATCCAAATTATACCCACGGTAGTAGTGAAATAAAAGAAATATTCTCATTAGTGTCAGAATAAGAAAGAATAAATCCCTCACTTTGGAATGCTAGGGAAGCTGGGGAGAGTGAATGGACATAGTGAAGAGCCATCCAGACTTGCCTTCTGTGGCCTGTCTCAGAAAGCCAAGTATGAGCATAACACTGCAGTTACCACATTTTATTACAAAAATTTGGAAGTTTCACATATGAATCAGATTTTTTAGATACAGAATTTAAAAGTTAGAGCTTGCACTTTCCCATAGTATCTTTCGTCATTGACTAATGGCTTTGACAGTGTCCACTCACAGTATTTTCTTCATTTTTGGTTACCAGGTGATAATGGATCTAAATCAGAAACTTAGAGGGTCATTTGTTTCAGTGAGAAGGAGAGAAATAGAGGTACTATTCAAACGAGTAGCTGGTGAGTTGCTATGCTGTCAGGGAAAAAAAGAAAAAAGATAAATTCTGGAGACCATTGATCTTTGTGATTTCATCCCAAAGGCCAAGAGAAAATTCTGTGCAGTTTCTCTCCCTAACTGTGACACAGTAAGGAAAATTCAGCTAAGGATAGATCACACTCACTGTTCTTATTTTGGTGACTTAAAATTAGACTGAAATACAAATATGTGGAGGGGAGAACCAGCTGGTACGAATACGACAATTGCATTTTTTTCTCTAGTATTGACTTTTCTGCTAGTTTTAACATCTTTCTTTTCCAATAGAAAGAATAAACACATTTTGGGAGAGGAAATTACAGCTCAGGCTACTGTTGCTGAATGCAGATCCTTAGGCTGCTTAGAATATTCACTGTATGGAGAGGTGATGCTGGTTTTATATGCACACCAGTCATGACATATACCCAAAGCAGAAAACTTGAGACTATATAAGGAAACTCTTCCAGCTTTGCTTCTGGAAGCATATTAGATCCTTGTGCATATAGCTATTAGGGCTACTCTTTCTTCTTGCTCCTATTGCGTAGTTCTCATTTTTCACACCAAGCTGATAGTTTGGAGAGGAAAATTATCAGTCCTTTACCTGTATACCCTGAACTATAGTTTTGCTTAGGACCTATTCAGGCTGATAAATCAGTTTATTCCCTGAGTAAAGCAGGACAAATCTTTGTTTTCTGAGAAATCAGTCTGACATTTTAGCTTGGGAATACCTTAGGGAGTAGTTTAAATATGATGTTAGCTTGGAACTTTATCTTTTTTCTCAAAGAAGGAAAGAAAGTTAGCATGTTATTGGTTACTTCCTTTTACTCTACAATTTTGTGATATTAATCCAAGTCATGTATAGCAATGCAAATAGGAGTTTTTAGTGAGAATTTTGATTTAATACTTAGGTTCATTTACATTATTAAGAAAAACACATGAGACATCACAACAGCTAATACATATTTATCCCTAATGAAATGAGGCTATATCGATATGAAGAACAGAGAAAATTGAAAAAAATAAGAAAATGGCAAATATTCTGTGTGTTAGAAATGGAAAGAGCAACAATTTTGTGCTGAAGAAACAGGATGCCAAGCCAATGCATGCACTGAAGATAGAACCTAAAATAATTTCCCAATACAAAATGCAGTTGGATTAAGAAAGGCTCTGCTGGGAAATAAAACCAGATGGAATTCTTCAGAGAAGCTGCCAGATCTGGGCTTCCCAGCATGCTTTAAAAAATGAAAAAAGCAAGCTACACAATTTAATTCCTGCTAAATAGAAAGTCAGAAAAAAATGGTAATGGTTGTTTGGAAATCTCTTCTATGTGTGAAACTGATTTAATTTTTTTCTATAAACTCCTGTTTTGACCTACTTAACACAGAGAAAAAAAGAAGGAAAAAAGAAGAAAAAAATAAGGGAAGTGTTTAACCTGTCATAGTATTCACCATGAGAGGTACCAGCTGTGCTATGTTATACCAGCTGCTTGCTACAGAAATTTCAAGAAAATGGACTTCCTGAAATAGGCTAAAATAAATTAAACAAAAGTATTATTACTAAAGCTGCCTGTGTAACTTGTGCTCTGGAAGACTCAGATATTAAAAGTTGCCTGAACTGCATGATAGCAAAGCAAAGATTGTGGCTACAATCTTTGTTTTGTCAACATAAGCATCCATAGAAAACAATTCAGAGATTCTGCTCTCTTTACAGAAATAGGACTGTATTCACAGTTTTGTATATGTCAAAAAAAAGTTATTGTGATATTTATTCACAATAACAAATAGGTGCATTTACAAATTGGTGAGATTAAATTCTATTCTCATCCCAACTTTGCAGTTTTGAAGAATATAGACAAGCTCTAAATAGAGGCTTTGAAATACGTGTACCTTGTATAATACAGCTAATTGGGAGGCTGGAGTAAAGAACTCATGACAGGAGATTAAGAAAGACATATGGCAACAACCTTTTTTAACAAATCAACTGCTCAGATATTTTAGAGCTGTCTGGATTTTCTAAAAAAAGGATGCCGACAGTGTTTTTCATATTTTCTAAAATTACTTTTTATATAAATCATTTAGTGCTGATTTTAGTGATGATTTTCTTTATATATTGACCATACTCCCCTTCTATATACAGTTCTGACATATTTTCTTGACAGTGTAAGGCTAAATTCAAATGCTATACAATATCTTCCTTTTAAACACCTATTTCAATTACTATGAAAAAAGAATTAAAAAAACCATGCCTAGTAAAAAACGCTATTTCAAGTTCTTGTCATGCAAAGTTTTTCTTCTATCCTAACTAAAAAAGCAATTAAAAAATGCTTACATTTTTGCTCCATTTTATTTTGTCTTGAAAAATCAGTCAGATAAAGATTTTTTTCCATAAAAATTGTGTTTTAAAAAAAAGGAGAAAGAAGCTATTTTCATTACTTCGTTTGTGCTTGGTAAAAAACACTGGTTCACTTAGATAAAGGATATTAACAAGTCTGTAAGAATAATTTGGACATATTCCTGATATTTATGTTTATAAAATCCAACCCCAGGAAAATAACCAGAGGTAACATTCAAAAGAGTTAGGCTACAGAGTACTAGTATTTAGCTCTCTTCCATGTTTTCATCTTTATTATGAGAAAATAGAAGCAAATCTCACGCACCTGAGAATAAGTGTATGTCAAGCAATATCTTGCTTAACTTAAAGTCCTTAATTTAAAGGTCTTCTGGCAAGGCTGTACATTACATTTATCTAATTACATATGTATAACAGAGACTATTTAGAGACATTAATATATCTGGAGTTGGGCAGAAGTAACTGTCCCAATTTCAGTCTGTGTGTAGAAAATCTGAAAGAGAGATGAAGGCAAAAACTGTGTTCCATTATAAGCCAGAAGCATTTTACTCTTCATTTAAACAACCATCCTTTTAGAAAGGAGAGAAATGTGATCTGCCTCTCCTACTGAACTTCACAATGTTATTTCTTCAGAAATTACATAGAAAGGGCTGCATTTTAATAAACTGCAAG
Source organism: Egretta garzetta (assembly GCF_000687185.1). Taxonomy (NCBI): domain Eukaryota; kingdom Metazoa; phylum Chordata; class Aves; order Pelecaniformes; family Ardeidae; genus Egretta; species Egretta garzetta. The sequence goes on from NW_009269999.1 coordinate 1,425,958, forward strand.
CTTTATGATTTACACATGAAGTGCCACCATGTTCCCTGCTTCTTGGCAAAGGTTTTGTAGCAGCATGCTGCAGTGTTTAATTGTGTGCAGCGCAGAATTTGTAAGTCTTTGTTATTTTCATAAAATACATTATTAAATATTTACTACTATATTACAAAGGCATTAGCATAAATAGTTAAAACTGTAGTTCAGTTGTCAAGATAATTGAATAAACCATATTTTGTGATGTATCATCCTGCAGTGATGCATCACCATTTTCATTCCATTCCGTTCAGTTTTTCACTAAGGTGGAAAACTGAAAATTTCTCAAGAGTACACACTTTGAATTAGAGACCTCCATTTATATACTGAAAGAAAACTGAATTAAGTTTCTCTTCTGTCAAGGTAACTTACATTTAAACTTCCTGGAAGGTTTCTTAAAACAGAAGTTGTAGTTCTTCAAGAGACATACTTTTTCTAGATAATTAGCATAATTCAGTTGCTTCCAGACTTTGAGAAGATACTTGCTTCTGGTGGCTAGAACTGGACAGTTTATTTCTTTCCTTTAAGCAATAAATCCGTAACAAAGGAAATGCATAATCCATAAACAATGGAAAAATGCAGAACTCAGAGAAAAGCTAAATGTCCAGAACATGTCAAACTGTCACTGAATCGAAGTCCTTAACTACTGATGTTAAACACTGGGAGTAGATGATGTTAAAATAGTTAGAAGTTAATGTAAACACAAGGCACTAATTTTGAATACTGCTAGAGCTTACTACAGTTGCCCATTAAATTTTATATAAAGACAAAATCTCCTTTGTCTTTAATAAAATCAGAACTTATCCACAAAGAAAGTTGACCAATGACTTCACACTGATTTCAAACTGACCTCAATAATAGTTTTATGTAGACAGCAAAAAGTACTATTATCACCAGTATTTTCCACGTTAGGACCTTTCTAGAGTTCTGTATTAAAGCTGGGACTGTAGCCTGTTGTTTTTTTAAGTAAAATGTGTGACAACTCTGACAATAAAAGTTATTCTACAGCATCTGTTGTGGAATACTCAGAAGAGGGAAAGAAATGCCTAAATATATACTTCAACAGCTAAGCACTATCAAAATTCATAATGCCTCTGAGGATGCTTTTCAAATGCTTGGACACAAAGTCAAAATGTACGTGGTACAATGACTTGAGAAATTCTCCTGCAACAAGAATCACTGTTTCCATTGTTCCAGATCCTCTCATATGAGGTATTGGAGCTCCCTTTGAAACTTATAAATCAACCAAACTTCATGGCCCCAGGTCTAATTTTAATACCATCTCTGACAGTAGACAGTAGCTAGACAGTTTATCAGCCTTGAATAACAGTGGTTATCTAGCATTTGTGAGGTTTAAAATTCCCAAGCAAAGTCAAATACATAGACTGCCTATATAATTCACTGATATATATAAAAGCCAAGAACTGCAGACACAGCCAGCAAACTAACCAGGGACTCATCTACATTAATTACTACCAAATGTTGAGAAGTGTGTTTTGGCTGGCCTGAAAGAAGAGTTGCATGGAGAACATCTCAAAAGTATGTAGAATTAGACAACATGAACCCAGGTAAACTAGGAGACAGCAGAAGCAGTTACCAGCCTGAGCTACTTGTTTCTTTTCCAGAGGCTGTGGTCCATACAAGGAGGTATATGAAAGGCTTGTGAAGTAGTTCCTGGCTTGGCCATTCACAGATTATTAAATCACAGTAAAATGGTGCCAAGTGTGGTTTAATTTAATAAACTGGTATAGACTGCAGTGGTTCGGAAGCTGCTTCGTGAACCATTTAGACAAGAATACTTCAGATGGATAGTCCAGAAGTCTGATTATTTCATTAATCTGAGATTTTAAGTCCACTTTGAATCATAGAATTATAGAATCATAGAATCGCTTAGGTAGGAAAAGACCTTTAAGATCATTGAGTCCAACTGTTAACTAGCACTGCCAAGTCCGCCACTGAACCATGTCCCTAAGCACCACATCTACACATCTTTGTTTTGGTTTAGCCGCAGCCAGCAACTAGGCAGCACACAGCCGCTCACTCATCCTCCCTCCTCCAGGTGGGATGGGGGAGAGAATCAGAAGAGCAAAAATAAGAAAACTTGTGGGTTGAGATAAGAACAGTTTAATAAGTGAAATAAAATAATAATAATAAATTTTAATGAAAGGGAAAACATTGAGAGAGAGAGAAACAAAACCAGAGGAAAAAAAAAAACCACAAGTGCTGCAACCACTCACCACCCACTGACCAATACCCCACCAGTCCCCGAGCTGCAATCACTCCCCCCAGTCACCTCCCCCTCACTTTATATACTGAGCTTGTTGTTATATGATCTGGAATACCCCTTTGGCCAGTTGGGGTCAGCTGTCCTGGCTGTGCCCCCTCCCAGCTTCTCATGCACCTGGCAGAGCAGAGGAAGCTGAAAAGTCCTTGACTAATATAAACACGACTCAGCAACAACTAAAACATCAGTGTGTTATCAACGTTCCTCTCATGCTGAATCCTAAACACAGTCCTATGAGAGCTACTAGGAGGAAAATTACCTCTATCCCAGCTGAAAACAGGACAATTGTTTAAATATCTCTGGGGATGGTCAGTTTGGGTCAGCTGTATTGGCTGTGCTCCTTCCTAGGTTCTTGTGCACCTGGCAGAGCATGGAAAGCTGAAAAAGTCCCTGACTAGTCTAGGCACTACTTAGCAACAACTAAAACATCAGTGTCTTATCAACATTCTTCTCATCCAGAAGAATGAGAAATCCAAAACACAGCACTATGCCAACTAGTAGGAAGAAAATTAACCATATTCCAGGCAAAACCAGGATACCCATCCAAGCCATGAGCAGCCTGTTTCTCCAGAATGCTGTGGGAAACAGCATCAAAGGCTTTACTAAAGTCCACAACAACAGTAGGCAACATCCACAGCCTCTCCATCATCCACTAGCGGGTCACCTTGTCATAGAAGGAGATCAGGTTGGTCAAGCCTTTCATAAACCCATGCTGACTGGGCCTGATCCCCTCATTGTCCTGAACGTGCCACGTGATGGTACTCAAGATGATGTGCTCCATAACTTTCCCGAGCACCAAGGTCAAGCTGACAGGCCTGTAGTTCCCCAGATCCTCTTTCTGACCCTTGAGGAACTTGGAGGAAGTGCAGCTTTAACTATTTTCCCACTCCAGTATTTCCATGCTTAATTTTTGAGAGTTGCTTCTACTCTAGTTCTAAATATGTTCTCTTCTGTGAACTTCTGTGCATTGTGTAGCAAGCTTCTCTAAAAATTATTGCAAAAGGGTAGTTGAACAAGAACAGGTGGCAATTTCAGGCACATGACTTTAATGGTCCTATGGAGGTCACCATCTGCATTCCCCTATCTGAAAGTTTGCATTCTTTCACTGGGATTCAGAACTATGAAAACTTTTAAGAGTAAAATGTCTAAGTTCAGCCTCAAAGAAATATATCTGAGGAAGAAAAGGAGGAAGAGTTGCTGCCTTCTTATTCACATCTAAAGCAGTCCTTTGACTACCTTGTCAAAAGTAGGCAGGGAAGGTATGCTAGTTGTTGCAGCATCACACAGCAACCTTCCTGCTCACAAATCTTCACTGTTGAAGGCTGATGTTATTACTGATATATTTCTTTAAGCAAATGTGAGTCATACTTCTGATTAATTATGAGTACACTGGGAGATAATTTTCTCCCTTTTCTCACCTTACCCCTCATTCTAGCATAGGGGTAGTTTGTGACTATCCCAACACACAATGTGAGAGAAACAGGGATTTCAAGGTCACTGCAGTATTCCCTAATTAACACTTCAAATTACTGTGCTGAAATCTGAGCTTTCTTTCCTCCTAAGCTGTCAGAATTGCTGGGGGAGGGAGGCAGAAAAACTGACCTTGGATATCACTGAAGATGTAAATTCATTTAAAGGTGTTCAGAAGGAAGAAGTCATTATTTCTCCAACCACAGATCAGAATACGGTGATTTATTTATTTAGTTGTTTTCAATAGGAAGGGATAAAAGCCAGGCTCTTGGGACCTAACAGAAATTGTCATCTGTGAACAGTAACGACAAAAATAAGACAGAATTCAGCAAAGCTAATAGCAACCTCCAGTATCTAGTGTGCAATGTCTGGGATTCCAGTCCATCTGCCAACCTTTAACTATAGCCAGAGAGGATGCTATTTGTGATTGATAAAGGAGGTCACTAAATTAATCGTACTTCTTTCTGAATTGTAGTGGCAAAAAGGGACTGAATTTGTGTAATGCATTTACATCACAAACATGGTATCTTAGCCCTGATTATTCCATGTGTTTGCTATTTGAGATCAACAATTAATGTCGTATTTTACAAAATGCTGAAAAATTTAGAAATCCCATGCTAGTTGGAGGAGACTACATGGCCTAACATTTTTCTCCTCTGTAATTCCATAATACTACAGGCTTTAAAATACCTGCTTTAAAGGCATATGAAGAATGGTTTTATTCTACTGCAAGCCTTGCTGCGAGGCATAGCCTAATGGCCATTTCTGGGTGCAAGTGATCTTGGTTTATAGTCTTATTCCATGATGACAAGCAAGGTCATAAGGTCCTTGAACTTTTGCAAGCGACTTCAATGTTTCTAAGCCTCAGTTACTCTATCACTTTCAATAAAAAAATGGGAATAAGGATACTCAACTTTGTAAATCACTTTGAGATCTATTTGGGTTTGAGTGGAGAAGGGAGGAAGCATGTTCTTAAACATGCAGGCCCCAGTCCAGCGTTTTTGCATTTTCAGCATAAGGTGCCATAAGGAGACTTCATTTTTGTGGGCATATATGAATGAAATAGATGAAATTGTTTTGATTTATCCTGTAATATATTTTTGAGATTTTAAAAATATGCATACTGTTGTTGCAGACCGACTGTTCTTATAACAAGCCACAAATTAGTTCTGCTTTGTTTAGGCAGAGATCAGGTGACCTCAAGGAAACCCGTTACACAGTCTCAATATGTCAACAGATCACACATAATGACAGTGACATTGTTACACTATGTCTTAGACATCAGTCTAAGACCAGATAACAATCAACTTTGTTAAAAACTGATTTGGTTATCCCTGAATGGCACTGTACTATGCTGTGTTGAAATACTTCATGTTTCATTTTATCTGTATGCTCACAAAGGTTAAATCGACTGGTACAGCACCCTTCAAGGTCCATTTATAAAGGTTCTGTAAGTGCTTTGTAAAATATTCTCAATAAACCAACAAACTACATAATTTTTGTTAAAAAGTGAAAATGTATTTCAGGATTGCATATAGATCAGTAAGGATCACCAAGTCAAGATTTGTTTCACAAGATGGAGGCCTTGTTCATGGTTTGTAAAGAAAATGACAATTGCTTGCTTAAATTAAACAAGGATCTTCACAATGCACTGGATGAACTTCTCTGATACAGAGCTTCATGAATTATAGTTAAATTGGGCTTTCTAACATATGTAAATTACTCCCTAATCCACAGATGAAACCTGCTACAAGTGTACAAGGTTACCTGAGCTGAAAATAAGGCTTTCAGTCTGTATGTCAGAGGTAAAGGTTAATGTGACCGCAGTACACATACTTTGAAAGTAAGAAAGTTGAAGCCTAATTTGCTATTGTTCACTCAGTCCTATTAATTTGGAATTCAGATCTGTATGATCTCTTGACAGTGAACAAACAGAATGAACAGGTCAAATTTAAGTGTTACTAGATTCACAAATTATGTTTTGTTTCTCTATGTAATCTTGTAATCTCTCTCTTTTTTATCGACATATTATTGATATAATAAAAGGGAAGACCATGGAGAAACAGTTTTCTCTTTGCAGCTCCATTTTTATTTGTGAGGCTGAAGATGTCAACTTCTTACCAGCTTTTCTCAATAAACTAAAAAGGAAGGGAAAAAAAAATCATTCATCTGGCCTCATATTGATGCCTGGTTTTGGGTCTGGTAGGAATTTCTTTCCAATAGGATGTTTGTCTGTGAGAAACAGGGAATTCACACTTTTCTTGTTTTATGTAAATGTTAGCTATGATTCATTTAATCAAGATGTAATTTCTGGACCTACAGAAGCTACTCCCAGAGCAGCGAAAAGCCTTATTTGTAATAGGATTGCGAATTATTATTAGAATGAACAGGCTATTTAATTGTATTCAAGGATCTTCCAAACTCTAATCAGAATTCACCGGCAAGATTTGTGCCCTAACTCATAAATAAAAGCCAACATCTTTCTTATTGCTTTGGTAGTTGCTTCTTAGAACTTCTCTGCCATCTGTATCTCAAAAATGGGTTTGGGTGTCCCCTAAAATCTATGCTGAGTCTTGGAAATAGGTGGTTGTTATAGATAGAGGCTTTTAGAGAACACACCACTCTGTAATATTCTATAGCCTCCTCATCACCTCGTCTTCCTGAGAAAGGTGATTTATGGCTCTTATAACTGGTTACTAGCTGGATCTGACTGTCATAATTAAATCTTTCTCAAAATTATATTAAAAAAGGTTTTCTTCAGGCAATGAGTTGTCTTGTAATAGAAGCCAATCAGACGATATAGAAATCTGAATAAACTTAAAACAAAATAAGTGACATGGAATAAAAAGGATTTATAACTTCAAACATGAAACTAGATAATAGAATTTATAAGCCTATAAATTTTAAAGCTCCCAGACTAATTTAAAAGCAGTTTGGTGATACTGCCAGATGAGAAGTGCATAAACAGAAGGTTCCTTTGATTATCAGAGTGTTTGCTTCTGAAAATTAGAACACAGCCATTTATCAGAGGGTGTCTCAAAGCTATAATCAGTTAAAGATATTCAAGAACTGAGGTAATTTAGTATGCTGAATGTCAATCAAGCCAGGGCAAAACATGAAGCAATGTGCTAATGTAAATGTGAAATATGCATATGCTAAGGTAACATGGTGAAGGAATAAGTGACAGTCACGTTCCTGATGTGTTACAGTATTTTGAATGCAGTCATGAATGTGTGAATTCAAAGGATATATCTGCAAGGTTTCAAAATGCAGATCTATATGGACTGAATGATAAGTTTCAACTGCAAATTACTATTATTCTATGATGATGAATATAAAATAATATCTCCATTTAGGCACTAGTTGAAAGCACTATGTAGAAGGAGGGCATGACAATTCCACAGTGTCTTTCTGAATTTCATACCAACATCAGGAGAGACCTTGATGTAGGAGCTCTGTTTCACGTAAAACTCATCTTCTAAGAAGGGATTTCAATGAAACTGAGAATAGGCAAGAGCCAGAATGATACAATTATATCAGTATAGAGGCAAAGAGGAAAAAAGCTTACAGCTCAGTTCTCCACAAGGACAGATTTTGCCAACATCAGTTTTTGGTGGCCAAGAGCCCTGTCATTTCTGTCAAAGAAAAAAACTGTCTTTCTACATGAGCTAGTTTCCTTTTCCCTGTGTATGGTTTTCCAGACATCCTGATAGAAATCTTGGGACCACTTTCTGATAATGGCATGTTCATTTAAGAGGTATTGATAAATTAGTATTACTTGGTCTTGTGCTATACCTTGGGTCATAATTACAGGAACTGCCTTTTTGATTAGCCATGTAAAATAACATATTTTTTGTCATGGAAAACTTGTTCTGTTATATACAAGTTAATTACCAGGTAGATATGAGTCTTTTGGGTTTGTTTACTTGTATCTTGTTTCACTCTGAGTAAAAGATGCTGTAGCTGAAAGTTTTGATGGACACAGGGGACACTGAACAGAACTGAACTGAGGGTTACTAAATATGTGAAAATCCCCTCAAGTATGTCTTGAGGTAAAAATACTAGGAGGTCAGAAAAGTATTATTGGAACATATTATTAATACATGTGCTCCCTTTTGTCATTTTATTGGCACATGCTTACAGCTATGTATGACGTATTGCTGGGGCAGACAGACGGACCAACTACAGCTATTTCTGTATTCTTATCTGAATCAGAGCAGAAAAGATTGGAGATAGCTGCTACCCACTATTTTTGTTATAATGAACAGAATTTAGACAAGCATTTATTATGCAACCAATCTGAATTGACAACAGACGATGAAGAAGAAAAAAACCAGGCAACCAGGCTTTTAGATGACTATGCTTATGGCTGAAAAGCAGGGTATGACTTTACATTTTTCTTCTCTATGTCTAAATTTTTCACTTTTGGAATGTTATATACCCTTATGATTTTATATCAAATATTTGCAGTTGTCAATGCTACGCAAAAGAAAATATAGGACATAAAGGGAGATGAATTCAGGACATAAATTGATCACTGCAAGACAAGAAGGAATACTTTTCTCTATATGTGGCAAGCACAATTGACTAAGTACACAGTAAGAAGTTGTTACCCTTCTTTGGAGAAACAAGTTAGTCAATAATGGAAGTAAGGTGTTGTACCTGATGAACTGACAATAACTTCTATCTAGCAAAAAACCGTGTTTTTTTTACAGCCTTATATATCCATGTAAAAAACACATAAAAAACACAAAAAACCCCCACATAACTTTATACATCTTTCCCACTGTAATTTACTTTCTGATACAACGTGGTTTTTTACAGCCTTATATATCCATGTAAAGCAACACATAACTTTAAACATCTTTCCCACTGTAATTTACTTTCTGATACATTTAATTCCCTCGGTTATTTTAAGCAGATGAAGAAGAATACATCCTTATGCATAATCCTCTAGTAAAACTAAACAATCTCTCAGTAAAATATAAATTATTCATCCCTCAAGAACACGTCTAAATTAGGCTTTTTAACATAGTTTTTCTATGTATCCCCCCAGACCTGGATGCACAAAGAAATAATAAGTAAAAAATTTTTGTGAATGGAAAACCCAAAAGAATTAATGGAAAGAAAGTGGATTTTTTTTGTAATTACTGCAGTAAATTGTACACATTCTTAGTCCTTAGGTTATAATCTTTGAACTGAAAATATCTAGACCTGTACAGTTTCCAGTTAATAAAAATAAAACATGATCAACTCTTCAGTTAAAATCAGAGATGCACGTTAACGGAGTAAAATGCATACAATTTCTCTACTATATTTTGTAACAAGCATTAGTTTTATTACAGCATACAAGTTCAAGTTCTTCCACCAAGACCATGACTGTATTTAACAAGATATGCTTCATATATTACAATGCCTTTGTCTCACAGAGTTTAGACAAGAAAGGCAAAGAAGACAACACATTATTGACTGTGGTTTATTCACAGATAAGAAGTCAAAGATTGTTCACTAAATGGAATTAAATTCCAAGACATAAACTTTCTATAGCTGAGACAGGAAATGAAGGTAGAGTTCCCTATTTAGGCCAGTTAGCTAAACACAAACCCTCTCAACCCCATACTGTAGTAGCTGAAATTTGACTTGTCATTCAGTTGATCTTTTTAGAACTTTCTTCTTAGTCACCTGAGTAGCTGCTCGCCACCAGTTACAGTTGTACTGTGCAAACAGTCATTCTGGGAAATAGTGCACATTTTTTCTCAGTACTACTATACTGATCCCCTGTATTTGCTTACAAACAAGGACATTTGTGCAAGAATAAATAGCTTTTATTCTGTATTTTCATTAGTTGTATCTTCATCAAATAATCCCATTTGTTCATTTATAGAACAGAAGCAATATCATGTACCCTAAGTGACCTAATCAATAACAGAAATCACGTTGTTCATTACAAGGTTAATACTCAAACATTGTTTTTATTTTAATAATTACTAATTATAGCAAATAAAAATAACAATATTGTGTTCTATTTATTGATAGACTCCAAAGCAGAGGGCTATAAATGTCAAATTATTCATTGCAAATAGCTTATCTAGTTCTATCAGTAACTGGTGTTTGTTGAGTGCTTCCTGTCTCACAGAAGAATGATGTTTCAGCTGCAATGTAAATGTTGGACACAAATAATATAGCTTACCTTCAGAATTTTCTCTGTTAAGTCAGTAAGAGGCTACATTGTTATGGCATACTATAAAACACAGACATAAAACATACACTTGTTTATATTATCTGAAGGAAATGGATTCATATTCCTCAACAATCTCTCAGTTAAATTTCTGTTTTTGCCTGAAATCCACATGGACGATTGTTTTCTGACTGAAGAGAAACAAAGACGAGGCTCTGAAAGACTATTCCTTCCGACAGAAGTAAGGAGACAATTGTTAGAAAATTTCACCACTGTTATGCTGTCATGAATGAATATAACGTGGTCAAGCATAACTGGCAGCATTGTTTTGCACTCTTAAAGGCTGAAAAGGGTTTGGCCTGGATGGTATCTGAATAGGAGATTTCCTAATAATATGTAATTGCTCTTTAAGATAGTAACAGTAATCCAGTAGAAGAGAACAGTCTGAGTCTATATTGATCATGCATTTGTGAAATGTAGGAAATACAGAAAAATAGGTTCAAATATTACATTTAAAACACATGCTCATTCAAAAACTACTGGGCTTCAGTTTGAATGTTGGAATCTTGACTTCTGTTTTTCAACCAAGCTGTAGTCTGAGTGATAACATTCAACTTGCTGAACAAATTGGAGCTGAATTTTCAAAAATGATCATGACATACATTTCTTCCTAACCAGTTACTTTACTGAACTTTGTTCCAAACAAATTTTATCCAATCTGTGATTTCTGTGTTGTTACCCATCTGTGGGAGTAGAACTTTGTGCTCTATCTATTGAAGTATATGACTGCAGAATCAGGACAATAGTTTGTAACACCTTTGGGATCTTTGGGGTTAAAAGGTGCTCTTATAAATGGAAGTAATTATTATTTACTCATGGTGAGCTGAGGTGTATGACCCGAGTTGTAGGGAAGCTTCTGCATGTATTACTCTTGCAATGTGTCTTAGTTGAAGCTCAGTAGGTTCAGGTAGTTATCACGAAGCCATGGATTAACAAAAGAGTTGGAACATACCTGAGACTCTCGTTAAACTTCACTTGCAGGAAGTGTCTTACAAAGTCTTTCTCAGAGATCAAAACAGGAAAAACACTTAGAAATACACAGCGTGAGCAAAGACTGATGGCCTCTAAGAAAGGAAAGGCAGGCTTCTACCATCTGGTTAAGTTTCTTTGAAGACAAGACTACCATAGGAGACAAAAATGGGATTCAATGGACATCACATGTTCAGATTTCCAGAAATGATTTGACAAAAGTCCAACTCATGTGTCGCTCTTTTTTACTGCAAAGTGGCTCAAAAGCACATGGGCTAGCTTTCTGTTAGCGGTATCTTACTGTTCAAAGTGCAGTGGAGAATGGAGGAGGAACAAGGAGGGCTCTGGGGGCATCTGGGCATACTAACTGCTGTGAAATGTCATGCATTGATGTTTCACATAGTAACATCAACTGGATTTAACCCCGTCTCTGCTGATTTATAGTGCAATGGCCAAATTTCTTTCTGGAGCACTGATTTTCTTCTGAAATTCTTACTTTGACCTGAAGGGCTTTTTTGTCTTACATGTGTTAGAAGGCATTTCAAGCCATTGCCTTAAAGATCTACTACAAATGGTGGGTTTACTATTAGAGAATTTATGTACAGAAGGTGACACTTCACAGCAACATGTTAGAGTTTGTATACATCAGCACAATAAGCAGAATAAGAGGTTACTGTCAAACTGGGCCCCATCCAAAATACAAAGAAGTCAATGGAAAACCTCCTATTGATTCTAATAGGCCATGAGAGTGACACGTGACCTTCAAGTTACTGTTCTCTCATAGCAGCAATAAAATTAAACTTAGCCAGTTTTGTAGATTAAAGCCCCTATCTCTTTGAACATGCTAAATATTTGCATATATTTGTTCAATTAACTCCCAAGTTCTGTGATGTAAGACAAGTTGTGAGGGAATGCTTGCACCAATGCTTCAACTTGCTTCTCCTCCCACAGGGCTTCAAATAGGAATGAGCAATGCTCAAATGCCTCGCAGAAAATAGCCCACACGTTAGTGATCCAGAGCCTAGGGCCTGTGTATTTGCTAGTCTACTGAATGTTATTTACTGGAACAGGATATCATGTGATCCACTACAGATTAAATAAAAGAAGTGTTACATCATGTTGGAGTCTGCTTATGAAGAAGGCTTTGGACAAGCTGATCTTTCAAGAGCCTTTTCATCACACATTTTTATAAGCTGTTAGTAGATCTATGAACTTAATTCTGTAAGCTTATTTAGATTTTCCTTCCTCCAAAGAGCTACTGTTTATTTCATTGACACAAATTCTGTCAAATGCATTCATTTAGTCTGTGCGAAACTGAACTTCTATTGACATCAATATATATATTGTACAGATTGTATGGATTTGGGCCTTATCTCTAGAAGCAAAATTCTTTCTGATAAGGCAGTTCTTTCTCATCTTCTGTAAATGTGCTGTTTAACTACAGCTATTATTAAGAGATAATCAGATGAATAACTTCATAAAATATTCTGTAAAGAATAATACAAAAGAAAAAATCTTACTTAAAAACCAAAAAGAATTAAAATCTTTGTTCAGGGTCTAAAAGGTTTCTCAGAGCCTGGAAATCAATAGTAATTTAAATCAGCCAAATGATACCAGTCATATTTGACAGATAGCATAAAAAGCCCTATGAGCAATTTAGATGAAATATGTTTTTTCTTTCTTTATCTGCCCTCCTTTTCAGCAGCCACAATTATTTTATTGCATTATACACTCTTACCTAGTTGCTCCTCAGAAATATTTAAATCATCATGAAAAATCTTCACATCTTTTAGAATTCATGTTCCAAGACACTGAAATAGTTCTAGGGGCTTTTGTGCCTTTTTTTTTTACTGTTTAAAAAAAAACAATTATGTGAATAAATAATGAATACAATTCACTGAATAAAATTTGCGATATTTTAAAGGGTTCAGTACCCTCAGAATTACCAGATTACCTCCACAGTGGTCCACAATTGCAGGCACAGAAGTACATTTTGATTTTAAGCATAAAAGCAGTATTTTTTTCAAAGCTGACATTCCTACTCATGTGACCAAATTTAACACATATGCAATCAGATTGCTCTATAAGATCTATTTCTTTTATTATATTTTTGTGCAGTAGCCAATAAAGTGGGAGTGAGTAATGACTGTGATTGCAAACACTGGAAATGAAACAAGATTTTTTGTAATAATATTAACATAATTTTCATATTCTTATGAAAGGTTCGCATGGGAAAGGGGAAGGGAAAAAAGCATCTTGAAGCCTTTGTACATTATGAATGCCATGCCTTTGTGTCATTTTGAGAAATCTCTAATACATCCTGGCTCAGAGCACCAATTGGTGGAGGTAGTTTTATCAGCTAATGGTCTGGACTTGAATGCCTCATTTGAAAGAACCAGTGAAATGAATGGCACTGGAATAACCGTGTTACTTAAGGTTACGGTTTTTCTAAGTTATCAATAATATTTCTTTCCAAGACTTATTATAGTAAAGCACCTTCATCATCATGAAAATCCATTAATTAAAAGATTTAAAACGTGCAGTGTACAACTGCGCATTGCTCTTTGTATCTGGAATTCTGAACAAATCATGTTAACATAAAACATAGTTCACCACTGATTTTTCAAGGCATCTGGAAAATCTAAGGAGGTTTCAAAAAGTGCTTACAGGTTGTGTCTGGAATTCTGAACAAATCATGTTAACATAAAACATAGTTCACCACTGATTTTTCAAGGCATCTGGAAAATCTAAGGAGGTTTCAAAAAGTGCTTACAGGTTGTGTCTGGAATTCTGAACAAATCATGTTAACATAAAACATAGTTCACCACTGATTTTTCAAGGCATCTGGAAAATCTAAGGAGGTTTCAAAAAGTGCTTACAGGTTGTGTCTTCACACTAGTCACTGCTATGAAATCCACACAACAAAGTGAGAAAAAATTTGAGTTAGGCCACTTGTTCTTAATTTCCTTTTAGCACAGCTGAACTACTTTTGGTACTTATGATAAATAGCTCAAGTGAGACTGTACTGAATCATAACAGAATGTTTCCTTATACAATTAAAATTTCTTTTTCAAAACTGGATTTAGATTTTAAATTTCCTAAATATTCTCAGAAATTTAAACCCTCAAATCTTAACTACAGTGGGATTAAAAAAAATTTAAAGACTTTCCTGGTTTTAGAGATTGCCATAGAAAACTACATTGAGAGAGTACAGGTGTGTTAAATTAATTAATAGAGCAATGAGAAGTAATACTGAAGTATGATATACCTCACCAGAATTACTCTTCGTGACTTGACATCTGCCTTGCCCAAATATGTGTGGATAATTATAGTCCTTTTGTTTAACTGCCTATTGCAGGTTTATGTTTTTCCCAAATGTTATACAAATGAGTATGTGTAAGCTCGGTGGATTTATCATATCTGAGCTAAATATAGATGAAGTTAATTTGTGACTGAAAAGGATTTTGCAAAAATCTGCATACCGAGGTGATTACACTCCTCCTGATGATCCTAAATGAATGTTTTTCCTTATGAATATACATATGCTATTATTGAGTCTCCTCAAACAGCTATAGTTGGCCATATGAATCTAGCTTTCCTCCTTCAGTCTCCAGATACTGAACACTCTTAAAGAACAAAATTAAAATCGTGCTAGACATGTGGGGTTTTTTCATTTTTTATGACTGAAAACATTTCTAGGAATATCCCTTCAAAGAAAGATATTTCTAATGTTTATTTTTGTGAGTTTACTTGGTGAGATAATGAAACCTTGGAAATCAATTTAGATCCACAAGGTGGTTGTGTATTAGAAACAATTATTGCAAATGTTGAAAGAAAAAATAATCAATAGATATTTTAAAATATCTGCCATTTGGCAGACACTCTTTGTTAAATCCAAACTTCTGGTCATTACAGGATTTACTTTAAAAAATAGTATTTTTAAAATCTATTTTTCTGAATATCTAGTGATCATTAAATTCTTTCAGCTACAAATATATCTTAGGTTTTAAATAAGTGAAATGGAAAAAAAAATCTGGTAAAAATATTGACAAGATAGAAAATATAGTAATGATTATGATCTCACACTCTATTATTCACTTCAGCCATCATGATTCCAGTTTGAAATTCTTCTTAAATTCTGCTGTCTGTGGTTTGAACTGTTTTATCTAGTACACAGACTCTTTTACTATTTACACAAAAATATGAAAAACAAGGCCACGAATCTCCCTTTCCTTCTCCACTGATGGTAATAGTGTAACAACGTAGCTGTACATGTGAGGAAGCAACCACTTCATGCAATGATATATTGCAGTGCTTTTCTTACTTGGCTTGATAATGCTTTTCCCACTTGACATTGCACGCTTCTCTCTTAGCAGCTTTTTCAGCAAGTCTCACACTGCTCTGCTCCTCATTTTGTATCAAGCTGTGCCATATATGAAATGTATTGTATTACCTTAGGATGGCACCACATTTTTCACTGTTATTTTTAAGTTCAATATCATAACTGACAGTAGCAGTGTTTCCCTTTACAGCTTCATAGCACTCTGAGACTTGGAGATTTGTGTTACCTCTCTTTAGAGGTTCCTATTTAGCAGGTAATTCTCTGTACCTCACCCAAATAGAAACACTTCAGAATTCAACAGCAATTGGTCAAGTGGCAAAGTCATCCTGGTGTACATCCAGTAACAGATTGTGAAGATGAGGCACATCTCTGTTACTACTAAGGGAGGAACAATATTCAGGAGCAGCAGCAATGAACAGCAATCAGATACCTTTAAAGTAATGCTACAGCAGAGAATTACAAAAAATGAAATAGTGAGGCCCAGATCCTCAAAGATGTTTAGATAAGTAATTTCAATAGAGATGTACCACTCACTAATTCTTAAACCTTTAGGACAGTTTATCCTCTCTGTTTATCAGTTACCTAACAGTAAAATAAAGAGAGTGAATGAAATGTTTCTAAATCATAGGAAGATAAGATACCACATAAATATAAGAAATAAGATTGAGGAACCTCCCTTGTTTACCCTAAAGACAGCTTACTGGAGGGCCTCTCCCTAATTAACTCCCTGAAGTCTGAAGTGCTCCAGCTAGGTCATCTATGAGCTTTTATATTTTTAACATGAGTTTTTGAGCTGTAAAAGTAATCAGTAAATACATTTAGTGCCTTATAGTTGATGTGCCAAATACTGCAGTTTTGTCTGTGGATTTTCGCATACTGAGACAAATATTTATCTCAAGACAAGGCCATTAACCCAGTCAGCACGCACTACAACATAACGAAACCACCTTGATCCAAGGACATGACTGAACTCTGTCATTTGCCCTCTTCTCAGAAAATACAAATCTAAGGAAAACAAAAGACAAAGGTAATATCTGGAGCAGAAAAGACTCGCTGTTAGAAGGTGGTCTTTATCTACTTTTTTTTTTCCTGTGGAGATGCCTGGTACTCCAAAGGTTTCTATAGCCAAAATCTAGTCATTACAGAAGATAACTCTGAGAAAACAATTCATCTCATCCTAAAGTAGATGCATAAGTTTGTTCGGAAGATTAATTTCCTAAGTTACATCAATTATGTTGACTAGATTTCTGTTGAAAGTGTTAGCAACTTAGATAATTAACTGAGAGTGAGAAACCTTAACTGGAGAAATTTAATGTTAATTGAGACTAATCCCACTCTAGAAATCAATTCCCTTAGTCTGTTCTTTAAATTATATTGTAAGGACTCTCCTGTAAAGTGTCCCATCACTGGTATCTCTATAGGCTCATGTTTTAGAAAATTGACACAAGTCATTCCACCTGTAAGTGTCCTGCGTAGCAAACTAACCCATCTTTAAACCAAGTTATTTGGTGGCTTAGATCATTCTGCTAAGCTAAAAAAATGATGATCCTCAGAAAACTAACTAAGCTATCACTTTGACTCTTAAGACTTTAATCTTCATATAGCCCCTTTAAGAAGAAAAAAAAAAATCTAAAAAAAAAGTATAATGGTTCAAAGTTTCATTAATATAGTCAGTCTTTAATGAATATAAAATTTAATGATGTAAATGACATCAGATTTTTCTTGATGTATGATAGCAATTAAAAAAACAGCAAAGCAACTGCCTCCTGAGAGAGGAGACAAGGGAAGGTGTTATTCTGACATCGGTCCCTAAGTGCTGAGAGGACTTCCACAATGCTTTGTGATGAGGACAGAAAAGACCACACTGCACTGTCCCCTATCCATCCTTAGTTCTCAGGGCTTAATCTGAACAAGTGTGAACTCGAATAGAAAAGTTATAATCAACAAAAAATTATCTTAAAGCCTGCTGCACAATGATGAAAAAACACTTAATTTTGTTTGATTTATTTGGATTAAGAACGGTCAACAAGACATTTATAACAAACTGCCAATCCATTTGTAGCCTCAGCTGCATAATCTGTCAACCACGCTGTCCTCGGCTATCTGTTCACAGGTAAGGGCATTTTCAATGCTCCGGTGGAGTTTTACACCAGGAAACCAAGGGGGTAATTCAAACCAGCATGCCAGTCAGCATTTTCACTCTCAGAACATGTTTACTGTGATTCTGTCTCTGCTGCTAAAGGCCAATGTCAGTAAACTGGTCTACTGATCATAGAGCTCTCCCAAACACTGAAGCTGAGCCATCTTGCAGCTGCTTGTCAATGCTACTACTTTGCTAACTATATATCCCTGATTTCTGGTATTGGCTTTTCCTTCAGCATCCCCTGCAATGGTGTTAGGATCCAATTTTTTTGGATGAGAGGAAGGCCCCCTTGCTTTCTAGCTGACCTCAGACGAGTCTGGGAGGCTAGGGGCAGCTGGACCAACCTCTTGTTTCAGGTTCAATCCCTTTGAGCGAGATTAAGACACAGATGTCCTAAGTCTACCCGTTTATTAACTGTTCGGGGGAAAGAGAGAAAGCAACAGTAGGAAAGGTCTTTTCCAACCAAAGTGATTCTACGATTCTATGAAAGGAAGGAAAGAAAGATGGGAAAATAAGCAAGAGGTCTGGATAGAAGAGTGCATACAGTCACCACCACGGATCTGCGGTGTCCTGGGCGTCTGTGCTTTTTTGGTGGTGGGTGATCACACATGCAGGGTCAGTGGTTGCCCAGGGTCTTCAGTGGTCTCACAGGGTCCTCAGTGATCGCACAGGGTCATCAGTAGTCTACCACGAGGTCGGTGATCGCACAGGGTCTTCGGTGGTCTCCCATGGGGTTGGTGATCGCACATGGGGTCTGAGATGGCGGCCTTTTATAGGCTGCGTGCCTATGGCACAGGCTTGCGCAGACTTCCCTCAGCAACAACTTCACACTGGCCCTTGGCAACAACTTCACGCCTGTGCTGTGCTTGCCCAGGGCAATGGTGCGCATCTCCCTCTGAGCCCCACTCCCATGCCCGGGGTCTCAACACTGACCATGTGCAAGTGCCCCCAGCGGTTGCTAGCACCGGGTAGGATGTCACCAGGGCCTCGCCCTGTGGCTGTGCAGGCAGGCGGCAGCTTGCACAATGTTCTGCAGAGTCCTGTTAGCTTCATGTGGGCAAGCTTTGAGACAAATGTCCAGCTGTTCTGTCCCTCACAAATGCTTAGACCACACATCACCATATGCGCAGAGGAAAATCAGTGGTGCAAACATTAGCAACCAAGCACTACTAGCTAAGATAAAAGATTGGTTGAATTGTTTTCCAAATGCTAGAAAATCATACAATAGACTCACCTGGGATAATCTCAAAAGATAAAGCAAAACTGTAACAGTCCAAAATATTCATTACATAGTAGCTTTCACAATGTTTATTAGAATAATAGTAATTTGCTCTGTTTTCCAATTCTGATGCCATTGTCAACTGTCACCTTTTTTTCTCTATTTCCTTTTCTAATTTAAAATGCCTTTGAAATAATTGCATTTATAAATTCTTATTGATAGATGAAGCGGAGAGGAAAAAAAGTTGTCATTATCCTTCTTACAGAGATCAAAATGAGATTTACTGCTTCAAATATTCAATCTATTTCCTTAGACTATGTTATAAATGCACCTGCATTACCTGCTGTATGTCATCAAAGATCACAAGCAATTTGTTCTACAATCATTGTTAAATAACAGCTGCGGAAATCAAGGTGACACTGATAGTGTTGGAGAAGGTCTTTTTACTATCAATGCATTTTAGAAAATGTTATGTAACTGGGAATAGAAGTATAACCAGCTCCTAAATCAGTCAAGAGTTTTTGATGATATCATAAATGGAGAGAGCAAAACTTGAATAGTACAGGACCCCATCTGAAGGCATAATGAACAACTGTCAGTAAATTCTTCATGTGTCTCCTCAGATCAAAGAACAGGAAAAAGAACACCTACTGAGGAATACGAATAATAATCTAGTAAATCGGACCAAGTATTCCAAATAATTATTTAAAAGACTTTACCAAAATATTGACAAATAATGTAATAACATGTCTAGCCTGCAACTAACAGATTAGATATTTTTCTAAAATAACAGTATTCAAAGCCCACAGGTTCAGTTATGAACTGAATAATGAACTAGATTCCTCCCATCCTTTTATATATTATTCTAATGTAACTATATAAACCTGATAAGCATGCTTATGCCAAGCTGAATGATGAAAAAAAAAAATATTATGTTAATATGTTCTCCAGGAGCATGTTTGCTGGTAAAGAAGAGGTAGGCTAGCAATGACCACCTGACCTTGAATTAGCCTGTGAGCACCTGTACAGATACTGGTTCTATTACAGAAAAATGCTTCCTCTTCATTTAAAAAGTATAAGTGGAAAACAACAATATTCAGATTACAGATCTTTTGATCCTTGGAATGTGTTCAATGCACTTTTAAGATAACCCTTAAGGGCTTCAACAAATCAGATTCTTGAGGACAGTCTATGAAAAATCAAAGTGTGTATGTGTATGCACGTGCGTCTGTGTGTCCGTGTGACCGTGTCTCCCATTAATACAAAAACCTGAAGGCCTTTTTTTAAAACTTAGAGTATTTTGAAGCAAGATGAAAGGAAAAAAACAAAGGTAATAGTTTTTATCTGTAGGGATTATGTCTGTAAAGTCATCTAGAGTTTTGAAATTCAAGGTTATAAACAATTTTTAGAATTAGAAAGTACAGCTAGTATTAAGACATACTTATAACCACACAGTATCTTAGTGCATAGAGAACTGTACGCACATTAGGCTTGGGGAACATGTATATTTATGGGTAAATTAGTCTTCAGAGGATTCAAAGCATTTGTTTTATGAGGTAAACATTGCTAACTACAGCCATTTAAAGGAATGAATTTATAAAAGATTTTCAGCAATAATGTAGGCAATGTCTAATTCCTTCCAACCCAAGGGTGTGATTTAGGGGCGGGGTGGGGGGGGAGAAAACCAAAACCATGCATTAGTTCTCAATGAGATTTATGTAAAAAGGTTTTAAAAATGCATTTGTAAAACATTAATGAAATAATAGCATAAATCTTGAAACAGAGTTCCAAATATGGGCTAACAATAACTTTAAAGGACTACTCGACTCATTCTAATCTGTGTGTTGGCATGTATTATGCACAATACTAACCCCTTTCAGATAAATCAGCACCTCAGGCAGATGACAGTTATGTAAGCACATAGAAATGAGAGTCTATACGTCTTGGCCACAAGCAATTCCTTACTCTTTCTCATGGTTCCAGAGACAATGCTTTAACGGGACTAACAGTTGTGAAATGTCTACAAACACTTTGCACTGAATGTTAGCACGACTCCTCTTCAGGTAGGCTGTTGGTTTTGGCATTCACAGGCCCAGACATAGCCTTCTATGCCCACTCCCAGCCCTGCAGAACATGGCCATGGCTCAAGACAGAATGTGCCATTATTTTTTCCTGCTGCCTTTTTGAGACTCAAGGATGTTCATTTGTTTCCATCTCCTTTATGTTACCTGAAATTTAACAGCTATGAAAAAGGCGGAAGGGTCTGATTTTGTTTCAACATAATAACTCAGGTTTTTTAAGATATTTATATGGATATGTTGTGATTTAACCTGGCAGGCAGCTGAACACCACACAGCTGCTTGCTCACTCCTCCCCCCCCTCAGTGGGATGGGGGAGAGAATCGGGGGGGGCAGGGGAGTGGGGAGTAAAACCTGTGGGTTGAGATAAAGACAGTTTAATAAGAGAAAAGAATAACAATAGTAATAATAATAATGGTAAGAGAATATACAAAACAAGTGACACACAAAGCAACTGCTCACCACCTGCTAACCAATGCCCAGCCCATTCCAAGTAGCGATTGCTCCCCCCCAACTAACTTCCCCCAAGCACGACGCCACATGGTCTGGAATAGCCCTTGGGCCAGTTGGGGTCAGCTGTCCTGGCTGTGCCCCCTCCCAGCCTCTTGTGCCCCTGGCAGAGCAGGGGAAGCTGACAAAGTCCCTGACCAGTCTAAGCACTGCTCAGCAACAACTGAAACATCAGTGAGTTATCAACGTTCTTCTAGAACTGAATCCAAACCACAGCACTGTGCCAGCTACTAAGAAGAAAATTAACTCTGTCCCAGCCGAAACCAGGACAAGATAGAAGCAAACAAGATATTTTATGTTCATTATTGCGTAAATCATTACAGAGGACAAACACTTATAACTTTAGCCGGTGATGGTTTTTGATCTATTGCCCTTTTAGGTTAAAAGTGCACTGCAAAATACTAAATTCAGTATTTTTTCTAAACAAAAAAAGCTGAAAAATTTTAAAGATAAACATAAGCTTTCAATACTTAGTTATTTATTGCAACCCATCTCACTTTTAAAAGGTTTAGCAATTACTATTTAATCAAAAGTATCCTAGCATTGGACAGTATACATTTTATTTTTTTTTTCAGAGCCATGGTGCATCATTCATTCTATAGGCTGATTATCGACATCCAACCACTACTATGCCTTCGGTCCCTTCTTTTATAAATGACTTTTTTTACTATCACACACCATTTCAGGACCTGAGTTTCAGCATCAAACGTTTCTTGGTAGAACGCATTCCAAAGTCCATCATCTCCCTCCCTTCTCATCTCCTAAATACTTGCTCTTTAGCTTCTGCCGCAAATTGATTCCTCTCATGTCTGTCTGATCCATGGACCATGCCAAATTCTTCTGAGACTTTAAAGTTGGATTTAAGGTCACAGAATTAAAGTGAAGTGCCAGCTAAGAAAAATGAATAAATAAATTGAAAATTTTAAGCCACTGATGAGCTAGTATCAAATGCTTTCGTCTTTTCAAGCATTATTTTTACATTAAAATCTCTATCATGTATAAACAGAATTAAACATACTTTTACTTTCTTTTTTTGTGACATGATCATTTATAAATAAAAGAGCTGACAGACAGAAAAAGGTCCAAACGTTTGCTTTCTTATGGTCAATCTTGGTGTCTACAAATCTCAGAAGAGGACGGGAAATTAATTTCTTGCTTCTATTCTTTAAAGAAAAAATATTTTTAACTTGAAAGCCTTGGTATGAAAGCAGAAATGTGCTAATGAAAAACGTGCAAATATATACACTCAACTCATAAGACATCTGGTATAAAATACAGTGAGGTGTAGTATGATGAAAGCAGAACAGAATTCTTAGGCTTCCTGACAAATTTCACTTTTAATGACTCAGTAAATATGAGTAAGATAATACAGTTTCTTCTAGTTTAGATACAGAGATATCTCTGAATGGAGTGAAATCGTCAAAGAGAAACACTTAAGGTAGATCTCTGTCAGGAAAGAGAACTCAAAGGAACATGTTTCCCATTCAGCACACCAAACTGTTTCTGACATCAGTCAAAGAATTCTGTCAAAGGTGTTATTATTTGGTAAGATATTTGGCGCTTTTTTTGTTGTTTTTTAATCTACTCTATGGAAATAATGAAAAATTGTCACCATTAAGCAAATCATGAATAAAAGTGGTGTCAAATATCACTAGAAAGCAAATGAGGGAATACTTGCCTTTTAAAATAGACATAAAGCAAGGTAATTAGTTATTCAGATAAAAATATGAAATCTTTTTATTACACTAAGCCAGGAAGATTTCCCCTGCGTAAAAGAGAATGTATGAGTTCAAAAAATATCTAAAGGACAAAAAGACTATTTTCAGTTCAGAAGGATGAAAACTCACTAGGGCTTCTTATGTGAGAGTTTTGTTATCATTTTTTTACAATGTAATGTGACTGCTCATTATTTGAATTAAAGTTATTGCAGAATCACACTCCACTGTGAGCCACCATGGTTGTTCTTTGATACTATCTTCCGATTTCCTGTTTCAGTCTCAGCTCTAACTAGTAAATTTGCTTGGTATCAATTTACCAGAAAGTGAACACAGAGGTAACACAAGAGAAATTTAATCTTGAAAGTATAAGGAAAAAAATTTACTGGTGATATGTAAGTGATCAAGACTTCAAAACCTTAAGAGAGATGCCCAAATGTAGCTGTCATACAAGTCTGTGTGCTACAAAGTCTGGAAAACTGACTTAGAAGAATGTTTACTGGTTCCAAGGCCAGTCTGGCAGTGACCATAAGTTACTACCATATTATTTTGCATTAATGAAACTTTCTACTCTCTTTATGCTTCATATATCTGCAGGGTTCTATATAGACTGTGTACTCTATGGACAGCCTTTCTCCTTGTGCAATAGTGCCAGGTTTTCTTTGTGACCTCATGTGGAATTATTCTTTAAGACTTCTGAAATTTCACAATACTAGAGAATTAGCAAAGCTATTAGGGACACTAAAGTGTTGGGGTTCAGTTTGGTTTACATCTTTACGAGTGTATGAAAACATATAAAATTAAGGGGGTTTGTTACTTTCACTCCAGTTCCTATGATGTTTTAATCAACAAATCTGTCTTTCCCAAACAATGGCAAGAGATAACTCATTTATTGAAGGCAACAGAACATCTCTGCAGAATGAAATCTGTACTTTTGTCCTTATAACTCCATCTCGCAGTTTATTTTGCTGAGTTTAGGCCAGAGGCAGAGTGGCAGCACACGAAGAGGAAAACTCACACCACCTTTTGAATAAAATGAAATTAATAAAATGAAGGCTCCAATTCCAGGGCTCTCACTCCAGCACTTTTGCAAAAGCAAAAAGTTTTTATCAAAGAGAGATTGAGTTTCCCAGTTGACTTGCAGCCCGACAAACCTTCACATACACGGTATGCTTTATTCATGAGCTGTAGACTCAAGTCACAAAGTCACTCTCTACTGAGACAGAAAGACTCAAGGCAGCCTTTAAATGGTGATTTAACCACTAGGTCTTTTGAAATACATTATTATAAGCGAGCAAAGTTTCACTAGCCCCCTTCACGCACTCAGAGCAACTGGTTAAAAAATATTTCTCTAAAGTTGAACTTATTTAATTCAATGAAGAATCCATTATGAAGAGTCATAAAATAATCATTGCTACTGTTGCTTCAAGTAGCCCTCGTTTTTTTTTTCCCCAATCACATTCAGAATAATATGAAAATTAATTTAAAAATCATTCCAGGCTGCCAGGCAGACTATTTAAAGGAGCTATAGTAAAGGGCTCCTCATTTTAAAGTTCACTGAGATCAGTATTGCAAATATCTCAATTCAATGCACAGGAATGTTATGGAAGATTTCTTCTACAACCATACCATCTCCATCAGTTGGATTGTGTGGATAACTATTTTTATAAACTCAGAGCAAAACCAGGAAAAACAAGCTGAAATTATGAAATGACTGCAGTGATTTTATTCCGTAACAGTGAACCTAAAATTTGCTATGTAATACTTCAATTAAAAACAAACACACACACACCCCAAACAGAAAAAAAGACCATTGTTTATATGAAAGAACACTTTTGTCCAGGATGTCTTTCTCTCTACAGTACCTCTTAGCTATCTCATCAGCTGTGAACTCTTAATCTAAGATATATATTGCAGCAGGAGAGTAACCCAAAGGATTACTTAATAATAGCAGAGGTTTCCAATTTAATGTCAACTTAATGGGTTAAGTATTTGTCACCAGAGTAGCTGTATCAAGCTTGATACTGTTCCTTCAGGGTTAATAAATCCAAAGCAGGCAAAAGGGAAAGTTTACGTTTCTGCATTATAAAAATGCATTTGGAAAAAGTACATTGGTGAGGAATAATAAAATAACGATAACACAGATGCACATTGGCTCCATTCTATCATGGAAATATGTCATGTATGTACCACATGTATCATGTATTTCTGATCTCTATATATGGATTATTGTAGAATAAAAGACTGGCAGAATTTTGAAAGATTTTTAAAAATCATATATTGAAATACTGCCTTGCATCTGCATGCTGTGTTTCTTTGACGCTGGCTCCTCCATCTAAAAATGCAGAATTCCCACTGAAAGCAATACTCAGTACTTTCAGGAGTGATCAGCATTTTACCAAAATCAGGTTCAGTAAGTTCACAGAAACAGGAGTGTAATAAATTAAAAACATTCTATGCCTGGTCCTCAGCTAGCATGAATTTATACAGCTCCAGAAAAGTCAGTGAATTTGGATTAACTTGTTTAAAATATATGAAAAATATCTAATGTCATTTTTATAGCTGTAATAATGTCAGAGTTCAAAGAGCAAGGATGTTTTGACTTCCAGAGCTAAAAAGATAAGAATGAAGTCTAGCTTGGAACACAGCATACACTTTACCACAAATACAACAGTGTAGCACCCCCAATTCCAAATTTATACCGATATATTACCCCAAAATATATTGCAGTTGGAAACACTGCAAGAGAAAAAATTGCCTAGTAATTTGGAAGAACAGGGCAATGTCTCTTTCAGAACAATTAAAGTGCCTTGTAATGTCACAGGACCTATTTTCTAAATAGTATGATGTATTTTACTGCATTATGATTACAACTCGTGAAAAAAAATCAGAGCAGTCTCAAAATGAGGCTGAGTTTGAAATAGGAGTCAAGGCTGTAGAGCAACACTGGAGATGTGATCCTATTTTCATAATGTGTTTAACCAGAGCTTTCAATCAAAATGTTAGAAAATTGTGGGGAAGTTTAAGTACAATTATAAATCTCAAATGTGAAATTCCAGCCTCTCTTTAAATGACAAGTTCCTAACCCATCATATCCCCTTTTACATTATCCTTTTTCACCTTCATATGTTTGCTACTAATTAATACTGTCATTTCTCTACCACCTTCCACAACATTCAGTCAATGTCAGCAACTAACCTTATGCTCTGTTGCTGCTTATAGATTAATTTACTGAGCCATCTGTCTGTTTTTTTCTACTGTAAGTATTTCCACATTGTGTGATATTGTAATAAGCCAAAGCCATTCAATCTAAAATATTATTTTAATCTATGAAAGATGGAATTATTTGTCTGGAAATTGTAGCTGGCTTCATGCAAACATCAGTGATATCATGATGATGATGTCTCACTCCAGATGGAAGAGATTAAACAGCTTTTTATTATCCTTATTTATAGTTTTATTCTTATTTTCATCACTTTATTACTTCCTTTTTTTTCAGTCATATCCTCTCTTTCTCCCTCTCCTTCCACGCAGCCTGACAAATTACAGAATTCTATTTACACTATATTAATAAATAATCAGGTTGCCTTAAGAAAAAAAACAACAAACAAACAAAAAACCCCCCACCAGAATGTAATTTAGGTATGGGCAGCTAGAAGAAAACCAAGTATTGTCAGTCTATGCTGGACAAAGTTGTATAGCAGTCATTTAATAAAGTACTGTAAAGAGAGGTATGCAGCTACCTAATTTTAAAGAGCCTGAATTCCAGATTGACACTGTACATAAAATGATGATGGATGCAATGTAGCAATATGACTGAATAGTAGTAGCTATCTCTCAGGAATACATGTATCTAGATAAATCCTAAAATACTTTATAAAACTTAACAGCTCAAATAAAAAAAATACTTGAAGACACAATTGGATCTCAGATGCATACAGTTACATGAAATATTAGCATTGCCTATGAAACCAGGAAGCTTATTCTGCATTTACTTACTCCCATTTTTCAATTGCAATTCACTCTCCTTCCCGTTGTGCTGTACATTTTGTGGGACTACATTGTGAATAAAACAATAAAAAAAAGACCTGGGCTGAAACTAAGTATTCAAAAAAAAGTCTGGCACTATTCACAACATCTGAAAATAAATCCCTTTGAGACTTGTTTTTAAATGGGGTGACCTTTCTAACACTGCACTGACACATAAAATTTATTATGGACTTGGTAAATCTGAGAATACCTTTTAGAAACACAATAGAAGAAAACAAATGCCTACATTCACATTAATTTCTGCTAAATGAGCAAATCAAAAAGAGCAGTAGATTAGATATACAAAAGGACTAGAATCTCCCATGTGAAGGAATTTAAGAACAGGTTAAACAAACCTCTGTCAGGATGTCATGGATAGAGCTCGTTCTGCCTTGGGGCAGAGTGAGTGGATGTGTACTAGGTAATCTTCGAGATTGCTTCAGGATTTATGGACTCTGTATTATAAAAATGTTACTGGTATTAAGTAATATTTTGCATAGGCCTTATTTCTGATCATACTTTTCTGTGAATCAGAAAGAACACTTTGAAGTAAAATTCATTTCTCAGTGGCATCCAAGATAGAAATATTTAATCCTCAGACCCCACACTGTATAATGGCACAAGATACAAGTACATGCAATGAAAAAAAAAGATATTGGCAAGTGCTTGAAGATCTTATAGCAACATTTAGGTGATTTCAATAGTCCTTTTGCATTGTTATCTTCCAGATATTACTTATGATGGCATTAAGGTATTAAAT
The DNA here is from genome assembly GCF_000687185.1 of Egretta garzetta. Classification (NCBI taxonomy): domain Eukaryota; kingdom Metazoa; phylum Chordata; class Aves; order Pelecaniformes; family Ardeidae; genus Egretta; species Egretta garzetta. The sequence continues at coordinate 1,453,736 of NW_009269999.1, forward strand.
AATAATAATATCTGCAAAGCTTTTTGAGTCTGCAAAGCTTTTTGAGTTATACTAGTTTTCAGTTGTTACAGTCATGATCTGGCATCCACAGTGATCTACAGATATAAGACAGGCAAAATCTGCCAGAAGAAATTGGTTTTTTTTTTTAGACTCATCCATACAGTTGGGGAAAAAAGCTTCCAAGGTCACAGTCCTTTTCTAAGGTTTGACAAGGAGAAAAATCCAGACTGCATACAGGATTGGACACTACCATGCTTAGCTTAATCTGGCTATGCTACATAACAATAGAGGAAGGGTTGGAGAGCAAGACTGGAAAAGGGAAGTGTGTTATCAAGGAGATAAGTGATACATCATTAACTCACCTGTAAAAGACAGAAAAGAGGTGTCAGAGTTTATGTAACAGAGATGAATCAGGGAGATAATTGTATTGGAATATAAAAACTGATGTTAATTCTATTGAATTCAAGATTTCTAGCTTCCAGAGTTATAAAAGCTTCATTTTCCAGGTTCATCTTTTGGGAGTATTTTATAAAGGTTCAGGACTGGAGAGGTCAGAGATGGAACAGTTGCTCTGTGGAAATTGTTCCCCCTGCGGTGATTAGAGATTCCTGTCCTTTATTGATTGCCTGCATGGTTCACTCTGGTGCATAGAGTTCTTTCACTTGTGTCACTGGAAAGCAGTCAAGCCCATGAAACCAGTAATATTTTACAGGAAACATTTTGTTTATAGTAATTCCTATTTTAAAATTCCTTCTTCTGCCATCTTACTGTTGTACTGATAGCATAATAAAATTGTAGAGGAAAACACAGACCTTTTAAAATATGATAAATAAAATACAAATTATATATTTTAGTTTCTTTTTTCTATTATTTATTTATAATTGAATAATGAAATTATTAGTTCGGGAGCACATCTTTATAACACTAGAGCATCTCTTCCCTGTGTTTTCATTTCAAATACATAATGCTACAAATTCTTAAGACTAAATGAAAGAGAAGATTGCCTCTTCTGAAGTTGATCCATTCCCCAGCTTCAAATCAAGTCTGAAATGCCCCTTCAGTAATTCCTGCCCATTAGCAGAATCTAATCTTTCATTCAGCAAAATCTATTCAAGAAAGTACAATGGCTTTCTTTTTTTAGGGCTTCAAATGCAGTATGATAGTGGGAGCATTACTTTCATGATCTTTGAAATTAGCATCATGTTAAATTCTGAACCTGTTTTTCCTTTTGCTTGTATTTTTTCCTTCCAATCTTGGTTGCAAATTTAATTGATGCAAATGAAATTCAGCACTGCAAGTGGAAAAAAATGTATCTTTGGCTGCAAGCCTTTTGAAAGGAGTTGTGCTATGAAATTTGGCCTTTTTTGTTCATTTCCAGGCAAATGTGTTTGTCTTTTGTTAACATTTAAGGTGACAAGTCTGACCTTCCTTAAAATAGTTTCAGTGACAGAAATCTGGATGATATAATGCTTCAAATTAAATGGCTTGGCCCCTACATAAATACATTTCATCTTGAAAGCATAATTATGTGAACTTAATGAGAACAAAGCTTAAATTAATTGGTTTTTTGTTGTTCTTGGTTTCCTTTAGCAGGGTCTTAGTTTGATTTTAATGGCATTTAGTAGGCGATTCATTATCAAGGTTTTCTGTTTGTCACTTATCTCCTTTTTTAAGTACTTCCTTCAGAACTTTTATATCATGTCTTGTTTGAATGTGATAAAGTATATATAACATCAGCTATTGCCTAAGTTTTACTGATTTCACCTTCCTAGTTACTATCTCTGGAACACATACTTATCAGACCTTTCTCTGAGAAGTTCTCTGATGAGACAACACAGTCTGTGGTTCATCTGAATCCATCCAGCTCATATCCTGTGTCTTAAGTTAAAGCAAACAGGCAGTGTTTGCATCTTTGCAATTCCACAAAGAGAAATGGTAGGGGAAGTGGCTTCTACATCCACATCAAATTCTATTGTCATTAAAGCACCATCAGATACTTGTGAAACTGTTAAAGGCATGATTCTATTGTCCCAGTGTTTACTCTGATTAAAAAAAAAATTAAAGACATAGGAACCTGATCTATTTGTCTTTAACTTTCACTAGTGTAAATTACTATAAGTGATAATTAAAATGTATTGCTTTTTATATCCCCTAGTGCCAGATACTGATCCTCTTCAGTATTTGGATTTCCTATAAACATTTCCTTGTTAACAAATATCAGGATCTTCAACTGCACACACATACGTTTCTAAGATTTTTTTTTAAATCTTCATAGTCTGAATCAAAGACTATTCCAAGAAATTTGCTTGTCTGATAATTAATAATCAAATTTTCAGCCTACATTCACTTATAGTTAACTTCACCCATTTGTTTCAACACTGTCCTCCAGTTTAAATTTTTGTGTCCCCCACTGTTTACTCATGCCTTTCCACAGAGCAATAAAATGTATCATTCTTTTTTTTTCTCCAATTTAAATCATACAAACTCTTTTAGTCTCCTCTTCTAGGGCAGGTTTTCCATTCCCCTGATCATTCTTGCAATTTTTTTCTGTCATTTCTACAATTTGTAATTATAAGTCATCTTGCTGGTGCTGGAAAGAATTTTTTTCCTAATTTTTTTCCTTCTTTTTTTCCAAAATTACAGCCACTGTAAAAATGTTGAACCCAGTGCCTCTGGACTGGACTGAAAACATTAATGAATGACTTAGTCAGCTGGCACTCAGGCTAGATTGACCTTGCATTTTATCAACAGCCCAGCAACTAGAAGTAAAATTGTGTAAATAAGCTGTTGAATGGGTTAATAATATTATGGACTACTTCAATTCTCCTGGCCATTTAAACTGATAAATTGAAAATCTCAAAAATAACTGAAGACACATTTGGATTTATTTTCTGTCGAAAAAATAAATAGCGAGTTATAAACTATGATGAATAATATTGCCAACCATATGCATAAAAGATGCCCTTAAAATGTCACTCTTTGTCATCTGGTTTGTGTAACATGCTATTAATTGGCATTAGCTGGAAAAATACTAGGGCTGCCTAGATTCCATTAATTTCTTCTCTTTAAGTTCTACTTGTATTTTCAATTGCCATTTTCAATGTCCTTTTAAATGATGGGGAAATGATTGAGACAGAAGAAGATAACCTCTACTTTTTGAGATCCTGCAGTACTTAAATGTTGAAGATCCTTTGAAGGACCTAGCTTTCCTACCATTTATGCTTTCCTCAAACAAAAATAAGTCTCGGAATAGAGATAATAAACACCAGAGTACAGAACATAATTTGATTTCTTAGGCAGGAGAACCTACATACCTTTCAGATTCATTACACATCAGTATGCCTAAAATTTAGCATATAGGTGTTTTGCTGAAAGGAATCTATTTGCAATCTTTCTTTGTTATGCTACTACATTTACTTGGATTGGAAGACTAAGAACTGTGTGTGCCTTTTTATTGTAGGTCTCATAGCAGTCCCAGAGGTTACACTCAAGTAAAATAAAAGGAGTAACAGAATAGAAGTCTGAAGTAGGAGAACGTCCTCCTTTGAGGACTGCTGATCTCAATGAAGAACTAGTGAAAATCAAGCTGGAATAAAGTGTCAGGCAGGGACATTAACCAAGCAGAATCTCCTTGTTAATTAGGAAATAAGGTGTCTCAATTAGTCATCTTGCAAAACAGTGATTGTGAACCCAGCTTTCAGGTTTCTTTCTACCACTGGATGATTACCCTATTAATGCATGAGTGGGTAAATTTACTAGATGTGTGAGAAACTGTAATTGAAAATTGACTGATTGGATGTTATTAGTAATATTAAGCAGATACAATATACTTTCTATAATTGACATAAAATATACCTATTTTATGACTGAAGGATATTTGCCCCTCATATACTTGATCACTCCTATGACAGACACTTTTGAATTTTTATTTCATTTTTCATCATATTACAATTAGTAAGCTGTATTTTCAAGGTCATCAGTATATGCCAAGCCAACAGAAGAAAGAAATAGATCACATAAATAACAGCCTCCTCCTCTTAAGGAAAAAGTGCTATCTCTTTGTGTGCAAAGAATAAAATGGTCATTAGAAATTATTAGATGAATAAATTTTATAGATGAGGGAAAGTGCTTGGTGGCTTCTGCTAAGAATACAGCTGGGTTCTGTGATTATTCCTTTTAGGGTTGTTCAACTTAAGAAACTTATTTGAAGTCTAAAACTTACCTTTCTTATAAATGGTTCAATATAGTCGTTTTTTCTTTTTTTAATATGAGATGCATTGTCTGTTCTACAATAGAGACTGAATTCTTATGTACTTGTGTTTTCCCATTTTTAACTAAACATTACAAGTAAAAATATCTACTGTTCTAACATGAAGAAAAAAAATCCATACTTTGATTTTCCTGTGTTAGCAGGAATATCACTTCACCTCTTGGTACCTCAGTTTCCTATCAGTGGAGAAAGACAATGATTACCTTAAATGGGTGTTTAGAGGCCTAATTAAGTACTGTTTGTATCATTCTGAGATCCTCAGAGGAAAGCAATTACAGTGTGCATGTGAAAAATATTACTATACTAATTAATTCATTATTGAAAAATGACACGATTATCTGACATACTCCAAACATAATTACACCCATTACTGTTTTTAAGGCTCCCTTTCAACTTGCATGGAATCACACCTGAGAAAGAAAAATGTTCTCTTAATTGAATCATCAGTTCTATGAATAATCCAGCGGAATCACTTTGTGCACAATACATTGCTATGTTTCATTTGCCTGTATGCACTTTCATCCAGTAAAGTGAAAGCTTAAGAAAGAAGGTTGATAATGGGACTTCATGCTGGTAGGAGAAAGGGTTGTGGGTTTTTTTCTTTTCTTACTATAAGGCTGTGTGTCATGGTTTAACCCCAGCCAGCACCTGAGCACCACGCAGCTGCGCGCTCACACCCCTCTCCGGTGGGATGGGGGAGAGAATCGGAAAAGTAAAAGTGGAAAAAAACACCTCATGGGTTGAGATAAGAACAGTGTAATAACTGAAATAAAGTAAAATAAAATAGTAATAGTAGTAGTGATAACAATAAGAAGAATAAGAATATACAAAACAAGTAATGCACGATGCAATCGTTCACCACCTGCTGACCAATGCCCAGCCTGTCCCTAAGCAGCAGCCTCCTGGCTAGCTTTTCCCTAGTTTATATACTGAGCGTGATGTCAGAGGGTATGGAATACCCCTTTGGACAGTTTGGGTCAGCTGTCCTGGCTGTGCCCCCTCCCATCTTCTTGTGCATCTCCAGCCATCTCAGACAGTAGAGCATGAGAAGCTGAAAACATCCTTGACCAGTCTAAGCACTACTTAGCAACAACTAAAATAGTGTGTCATCAACTTTATTTTCATCTTAAATCCAAAACACAGCACTGTACCAGCTACTATGAAGAAAATTAATTCTATCCCAGCCGAGACCAGGACACTGCTAAATCTTCAGGTTTCAGAAAGTTATCATTAAATGAATCCTACAATTCATTTGCAGAAGTGAATCAAAAATACAAGTTAATTTCACATCTTAGTGTCTTCTGCTGGATCATAGAAGCCTATTCCTTTCCTTGCTACAACTGACTTCCCATTTTCAATACATAATTTTTTTTCACTCAAGGGTTCTCTCAACATTAGGACCTTGGGTAGATGTTTTATGATATTAAATAAATGTTTCTTTTGGGAAGGAACTATGCTACCTCCAACAGGTGAAGCAGTATTACCTGTGATCTGCTCAGTAGTACAAGACTTTTTAGTTTCGAATGTTCTTATGAAAAGTGTCCTAAGATAAGATTTGGAGAGCATTTGGCACGACTGCATCTCAGTTGTGATAGACAACTTCAGGCAATAGCACACTGTGAATGTTCATTTGAGCTGCATAGGTACTTTAGCAGTTCCACTGCTCCTTAACTGCAATCAAGATTATGGTCACAGGTCAAAAAATTACTCTTAAAGTAATGAAAAAGATTTTTTTTCCCATCATAAGTCACTACATAAAGGAAGGTAATGCTTTAACTATGCAAATGCTTTGGAAAATGAGACAGTAATAGGACACTGAGCACTTCCTAAGAAATATGCTGCAGAGCTGTAGGAAGAACATGGAGACCATGAGAAGCTGCTTACCAGTACTTACAAGAAACAGATAGTGGGCAAGTGCTTTGCAGTCTCTGTTTCCTGATGGCGCATTGGAAAATAGTAGTATTCAGGTATTCTGAAAGTCAGGTCCGTGAGTTCACTAGCAGGAGCAAAATTTGCCATCTGTACAATCTCCCTCAGTGCCTGTGAACTGTCATGAATACATACTGCATTTTTTAAATATACCAACAAATCTCACACCATTTATATAACATTTGAGATTCAGTGAGGATATTTCACATGGCTTTGGTCTAAAGCATTGTTAAAGATGACAGTGATACTAAGAAAAAGCAGAGTGGGGTGAGGCAGAATTTTACCTTTGCTAAATAACTGTGCTATACTAAATAAATTTTACTTTTGTTAAATAACAATGCAAAATGTAACATCTACTCTCTAACCCATGTTCCAGTGTATTATTGTCATTTAAAAGAATGTGTACAGAAATATTGGAGCAATATGAAGTTAAAGACAAATTGAATTAGGAGGAGCAGATGGAGCAACTGCCTTCAAAGTGCTGACAGTTGAAGTACTTTTAGAAACATTAACACTGTTGTATTTTCTTTTATAAATACCACCTGTGGGAATAAAAAGATGGCAGGCTGATCAGCAGAACTGGTGGGAATTAATGTAGTCTCTTTCTACTGAATTCCTGCTAGTACTCCTAATTAGCATAACAGCTGATTAGGAGTAGGTGCTAGCTATAGCAGGGTAGGGTGCCAGTTATAGCCCATCTTTGAACAAAGTTAGCATGTTCTTAAATATCATTGCTACTAAAAGCCACAGAGGGGTTATTTGGCAAACAGAAGATTGTATGTGAGATTTCCCAAAAGAGGAAGATTCACCTTCTTGCTGCAGAAAACAGTCATAAAAATAACTGCATGATATGCATCTATTCCCCCTGAGGAAAGTACCTTGATTTAACTTAATTTTGTTGACATTTTCCTCATCAAATTATAATCAAAAATAAATTATATGAAAGTGAGACTTCACACAAAAGTTTTGTAATACTAAATATAGCATAAGGATGGAGTCATCAGTTGAGAAAACACTTGCTTCCATGAGAATCTTCTTGATGCATAAGGTTAGGCCTTAAATGCAAACTGCAGATGTTTCATTAGTTCCATTTTTATTTAAGGTCTGGAGCAGAAGCCCATCCAAATCTATATTCATTAGTTTCAGACAAAAAAGATACAGTTTGAGCAAAGACAGCCTTTTGTTTACAGCAAAGGAAAGATGAAGAAATCCAGGTTCATGCCTATAATTTTGGGTACTACTGAAACGTGAGTACCATTATTAACTGCTATTTTCACTGCAGAAATTGGTTCAGGCTCACTGTAAAATTTATGGAGTATAAAATCCAAAAAGTGCTGGAAAAAATATGACTAATTCAACATATTCAGATTTTTGTCAGGTAACAGATTGGGCTAATGAAGATTTGTTGCCCTCGAAGGACATGAAGAACGCTCTGCCTTTTCTAATAAGACACATCACTTCTTTAATAACTCAGAGAGTGTCTCTGGCCCTCTGATATTCTTCATCTAGAAGGGATAGACCACAGACATGGATAGTGACTCATCTAGTTTTGCAGACTTCTTTTTCCCAGTAACCCAGATAGGATTATATAGTACTATTTTCCTGGTATAATAGAAGACAGAAGTATTCTACATGAGCAATCAAACAGATATTACCACATTGGTAAGCGCCCTTGTACCTACGTTATCAATTTGCATGTTATCTGAGCATTGTATAACTATCTTTGAAGGCATATGCCTTAAAAGAACCTGTGAGAAGGCTAGATGTGGTTAAAAAGAAGTTGTTAAACATCAGCTAGAGGTTGGATGGGGCTTTGAGCAGCCTGGTCTAGTGGAAGGTGTCCCTGACTATGGCAGGGTGGTTGGAATTAGATGATCTTTAAGGTCTCTTCCAACCCAAATTATTCTGATATCACTGCTTTAAAGTATACAAATAAAAATATTTCAGTGTAAAGAAGAAATTCACTTTAGTGATTCACAAATGCTTCACAACTTTTTTGCTCATTATAGAAGGTCACATTGATCTACTGCCTCAGATATTATTACAAGTTTTACTACTTCCTTTGCATTAAGGCCATAGCATTACTTCAAATTACTTTCCTAACCACATTTGGTATCTCATAAATTCAGGAGACAGGTAAAATAGAAAAGTTTTATAAAGCATAAGCTGAAGTGTCTTTGGTAATGAAATTATTTCCTTCTAAGTTCTTGCTTATATATCTGTCTAAGAAAAGTGTGGCAAAAAAAAAAAAAAATCCAGGCAGCAACACAGCAATACTACCCATTCCATGCAAATACTTTACTGAATAGTTTTCTATGTGATATGGGCTACTTTAATACATGGTGCTGTTATTTTGCTTTTTTTGCAGCAATTTTTATTAAAAATTCTCAATTGATTCAATTATTTGTATAAGAAAAGCGATATATTAAGTTGTGGAAGTCTGGGTACTAGGAAAGAAATTTCTGGGTTTTGTCCTACTTTCTCCCATGTTAATCAATTGCCACCTGAGCTGCATTTTGGGCCATGGGCTATGAGTTGGTTTCACCACATATACTCACCAGCCCTGTTCTTCAGTCAATGTGTCAGTGTTCACTACTTTGAAATACAGTTTGCCTCCCACACACCTTTCATTAAAACACTGGAGCACACATTCTACTTACAGTACTTGAAATCCTGCACAAAATAATCCCATATCATAAATTAAGGACTGGCGTAATCGCTTCAGTGTTCCCTAAGACTGACCAGGCAGTCAGATACTCCCTTGCCTCAAACAACTCGTGCGGGAAGAAGGGGAACAGAGAGGGGCAGGGTGAGCCCTACGGGGGCTGCGCCCTCAGCTTCTTCTGGCAGGCAACAACTGAGCATGCGCCGGTCAACAGGTATTCATGAAAGGAGCATGTGATCACTAAAGGCCCTCATCGTCCCTCCAATATCCGCTGACCCAATTTGAGAACTCTCTAGAACGCTCGACTCCCCAGGGGTAGTCTTGGACTAATGGGACTATATGAGTGCACTTGTTTCGTCATGTCGACCCATCACCTATGGATCCAGACTCAGCCCCAAGATGACAATGCAGGATCCAAGGGTGGTGATACCTCTCCTTTTCCTATCCTCTTCTATCTTTTTCTTTTCTTGCCACTCTTTCTCCACTTCTCTACTATATATTCACACATATAAGTTTTGGACAACTTGCAATGGGTTGTGTCAAAAATAGTTCCTTTGCCAAATTGCCTTTGTTTGCTCATTAAGTTTGCTGGTTTGTTAAGTTTGCCAGGTGATAAAGTAACCAGTTAGATCGTTCCTCTGAGTCATGGTTATGACTCTACCAGCCCTGAGGCTGTGCCGAGCAGAGATCAGCTTTTTGTCAGTACACAAACCCTCGGGGGATCAAAAAGATTCACCCATCTTGCAAACCACCATGTGGGACAGGCCAGGTATGTAATTCTTTGACTCTTTGACATTTGTTTTTTTATGTGCATATGTACGATATAATGCCTTAAGCAGAAGTGCTATAGTTAATTAATATCAAATACATATTCTGAAAATCAAGTCACAAAAGTTAGAAATTTTTCTGCAACGTTTAAAACACCTTTTCACAAATGTTGGGAATGCAAAGGAATAGGTTTTATTGCTGAGTGGCATATGTGATATAAATGTTTGAAGACTCATTACTTTGGAATCTGAACTTTGAATTTTGATACTACCTTCAACTCAATGAATTTGTCTTAGCTAGAGAATTGGCTGCAATTTGATAAAATAGAATTAATGTAAAAAGATTAAAACACAGCAAGCAGACTGACTTATATTTGAAACAAAATACAGAAAGCTAAGCTGTTAACTGCAATCTGGCTGGTGGATATTTCATGCTTCATTAGTGATAATTATCTTAATTTGAACTAATGATGCTACGCTGTTGAACTCAGTAGTACAAAACTATTAAATTAAAATAATATAGTTTAAAATTATAAAAATTAGAAAATTTCACAAAATATTATTACTGAATGCTTCATTTCAGCAGAATCCCAAAACTCCCATTGCAGTCATAAAATTAATATTCAAGTACTCGCACTTCAAGCAAGAATTAATCTCTGCCCTGAGGCATCTACACTGTAAAACATGAATTTAGATAAAATAGCCTAAATAATTTTTTATTTTAAAAAATAAATTAATCTTAACAATATCAGGTCATACTATACTGTGGAGTAGATGTTTATTTTGGATTGTATACTATAAATCCATCCCATAACTAGTAGTGTATCTGGTCCACAGACCAAGCAGAGGTTAAACCTAAGCTATAAGCAAATTCCAATTTTGCAATGAACATTTTGAAGAACAAAACTCATCATGTTTCTTATAAAGCTACCTAGGATAAAAGAATTGAAAAGTATTTTTAGAACTACAGCTATGAACAATAAACTGAAGAGATGAGCAGCTAATGATCTTACATCTTTTCAGTGAAAGATAGAAATTGAATGTACAGTAACAGCTAATCAGGTCTGAAACCATATGAAATGTTACTCCTGGATTTAAACACTAAAAATAATATTCAAAGATTAATTGGTCTAAAACTTGGGTAAATGTACTAGGATAGAAAGTGAATTTGGAACAATTAACCTTAAAGATATAGTTGAATGTAAATGAATTTGATAGGCTTCAATCATAAATGTAATTAAATCTCAAGTGATGGGACACGAGCATACAATAGGGGAATTAAACTGGAACTACTATAAACCAATTCTATAAAATGGAGAACCTCGGTGATACAAGTAGCAAACAATGGTCAGTTTCAAAGGACATAAAATAACACAAACTGGTAGGGGCTTACATTAAGACTGTATATTGTGACTACAGTATAATGTGAAATCAATGGACAAGCATCGAAAGGGAGTGTTGAAAGAAAGCGACCTGTAATCACGAGCCACGTCATTTCCATTCGGAGCTGTTGAAATTGAAACAGACCCAAGGTATATGGAGGAGACTGCAGAGGATAAGAGTAATGAATCCAGGATTAAAGGAAATAAATTAAAATGCTGTAGCTGCACATACTGTGATGGATACATACATGAATTATACTAATTCACTTAAAGATGATAGGAAATTAACTCATAATGATTGAGCTGTAGTCAAACACAATATGAAACAATGCCTCAGTGTTAAAATGAATCAAAGCAGCTATGCAGCTTTGAAGTCAGATATGCAGCAAAATGCAGAGAAACGTTACAGAAGGGTACATGTAAGATGTTTTAACAGCCACCTCATGAATGTTACTGAACATTATGTACAATATTGCATTGAATATACAGTTTGGAGAATGAAAACAAGAACACGAACTAAGATTTCTAAAACAAGTGAAATATTTGTTTTAAATGCACAGAAAAGCAAATTAATAAAACATAGACTGAAGCAGCAGTTAGCATTTTTCTCATTGAAAATAGCGGTTACCTGAAGCTGTAGTAATGGACAAAACCTAACCAAAACTCCAATTCCATATAACTATTTAAAGGCAAACTATGCTTTATTGAAGACTGAACACAAGAATAACCTGAGTTTACCACCACTCAACTCCAAATACATTGAATCTCAATCACATTACTCCAAACTCATGCAAGAAACTCCTCAGCTGTAAAATTTGGACGAACACTGGAACTTCTTTAAAGCTTATGGATAGTTTATTTCTTGGGATCTGCCTTGGTGCTAGCTAGTTTTTATGGATATCGTGTACATGCTATCATGATATCATTCCCAAATACACTCCACAACGCACAGGGTTACATGAATTATGAATGTTAGGAGAGCTTTTGTATTGATAGTTTATTAATACTTGCTACAGGTGTACAGAAGATAGACCATATTTGCTTGCATTAGTTTTGCGGACTGGAACGTGCAATAAAAGAACCACTGACAAAGTCTTCTTTTGAAGACTGAGATAACACGAGAATATCTTTACACTAGAAAGCTGAGCATTTCTGTTGTCTGCCTAGACTTTAGTAAAGCCTTTGAGACTGTTTCCCACAGCATTCTCCTGGAGAAACTGGCTGCTCATGGCTCAGACAGGCATATGCTTTGCTGGGTAAAAAAGTGTCTGGATGGCTGGGCTGAAAGAGTTGTGGCAAATGGAGTTAAATCTAGTTGGTGGCCAGTCACAAGTGGTGTTCCCCACGGCTCTGTATTGGAGCCAGTTCTGTTTAATATCTTTATCAATGATGTGGATGAGGGGATCGAGTGCACCCTCAGTAATTTGCAGATGACACCAAGCTGGGCTGGAGTGTTGATCTGCTTGAGGGTAGAAAGGCTCTACAGAGGGCTCTGGACAGGCTGGATCAATGGGCCAAGGCCAACTGCATGAGAGTCAACCAGGCCAAGTGCCAGGTCCTGCACTTGGGTCACAACAACCCCATGCAATGCTGCAGGCTTGGGGAAGAGTGGCTGGAAAGCTGCCCAGGGGAAAAGGACCTGGGGGTGTCTGTCAAGAGCCACCTGAATATGACTCAGCAGTGTGTCCAGGTGGCCAAGGTGCCCAATAGCATCCTGGCTTGTATCAGAAATAGTGTGACCAGCAGGATCGGGGAAGTGACTGAGAAAAAGAGAAGAGACAAAGAACAGAAGAAACAAAGGTGTAAAGACAAGATTGGTCAGCAAAAGAAACAAATCTCAGAAATTATTGTCCCCCTGTACTTAGCACTGGTGAGGCCACGCTTTGAATATTGTGTTCAGTTTTGAGCCCCTCAGTTCAAGGACGTTGAGGTGCTGGAACGCGTCCAAAGAAGGGCAATGAAGCTGGGGAAGGGTCTGGAGCACAAGCCCTGTGAGGAGCGGCTGAGGGAACTGGAGTTGTTTAGCCTGGAGAAAGGAGGCTGAGGGGAGACCTTATCGCTCCCTCTGCCTGAAAGGAGGCTGTAGCAAGGTGGGCGTCAGTTTTTTCTGCCAGGTAACAAGTGATAGGACAAGAGGAAATGGCCTTAAGTTGCGCCAGGGGAGCTTTAGATTGGATATTAGGGAAACAATTCTTCACCTAAAGGGTTGTCAAGTATTGGAAGAGGCTGCCGAGGGAAGTGGTTGAGTTCCCATCCCTGGAGGTATTTAAAAGATGTGTAGATGTGGTGCTTGGGGACACTGTTTAGTGGTGGACTCGGCAGTGCTACGTTAATGGTTGGACTTGATGATCTTAAAGGTCTTTTCCAACCTAAACAATTCTATGATTCCATGAAATCTGAACTCCACTAAATGGAAAAGTTTGCAATAGTTTCGGTGGGACTAGGTAATCTGTTGTTTTAAATGTTTATGAATTTAGTGGTATAGACCAGTAAATAGCAGAGGTACCTGTTTTCGTGCTTCCATACTTAAAATCATAACAAATATGGGATACACAGCTTTGCTCTTTCAACACTCCCCGCTCCCCGAAATCCTTATCTCATAAATGCCAGCTTGATTTCCAGAAGACTGTGACTAAGGATGAAACACATTCTTTATGGATGTTTTTATGGTTCATGTATCAGCTATTTAAAACCAGAAGATATTTTCTTGCTATATATCGGAAAATCTCTCTATATACACTTACATATGAAGAACTGTGTTGGTGACTAGTGGATAATAAGCAAATCCTATACAGCAATTACACTGGTATGCCTGAATGTCTGTTGCACAGATTATTTCAGGTTTTAGCTGGAGTATTTTAGCTGATACGTGTCTTAAGAAGTGGGACAAATTTTTCTGTGTAACTGATGTTCCCTGTATTGCCTGTGTAATATACATAGTGAAGACTGGCTGTCATTACTAGACATATATTCAGCTTTCCATCTATGTGTAAGATCTCATTCTTATCCCTTTTTCCTGACATTTTAAAATAACACACTTCAATATAACAATTTTTATGTGTTGCTATACCAGTAGATTTTACATGCTTTCTGTTAGAGGAGATTTTAAAACAAAACACCATGAAAGCTGCTGATTTGTCAAGACAACACCTACCAAGAAATGATGGATGAAATCATGGAAAGAGTAAAGAAAGGAGAGAAAAAAAAAAACTTTCTTAAAAGCTTTTATTATCCATATGCTGCAGAACCTTATAAAATACTATAAACCAGGGCTCATAGTAGCCCTAGGTATATTCATAATATGTATGAATATATCACCTCTCATGTAAAGGAGTACCCCAGGGACACACTTACTCATCATTAAATAACAATTATTTCACTAAGGGAATGGAACAGTGGTTTTACAGTGCCTAGGAGTCAAAAAAAAGCCCAACCAAACCACAAAACCCAAACCAATACAAAACCTGCTCAAGAAAGCTTTTGCAACAGCTAAAATCGTTGTAAAATTTTAGAAATATTGCAGCTAGCTTCAGTAGCATTTAGTTAAGCCAGCTGCAGTCACTTCTGAAAAGGTCAGAAAACCTTTATCAACATTCTGTCTTAGGAAATTGATTAATGCCAAGATTTAAAAAAAATGCAGAGTATTTGGTCTCAGATAAAAAGCTGTTAACTAGCAATGGCACACTTCCATGGTTTGAAGACTGAGACCTTGTATTAATATCTGTAGCCATATTCAGGCTCTTGATAAATAAAATTTATTTTCACAGAGCCAAGCCAGCAGCAGCAATTCTCGTCCACATTAGCCAGATGTACTTATACTCAAAAGATCAAGAAATTACATTCTTCTTCTTTTGATTTAAGTGACTGTCTGAAAAAAGTGAGTAGATTTGAGCTGTTGAATATAAGGCAATTCATTTGTCCAGGGTCACAGAACAAATCTTTGTGAGAATTTAATATGGAAGCCAGGCTTTCCAGTACTTAGTCCTCTGGTCTTAACCACAATCAATACTAAACTGTTTCCCAAGAAGCCTGAAGTCTAATGAACTTTCCCATTTATGGATATAAAAAATTATTTTTACCTTTTGGCTTCCCAGATTAGGCAGAGAACCACAGTTTTACCATAAATGTAAGGTCTGTAATTCACCATACTACCTTTTTTCTTTCTAGACATTTTAAGCATTAAAGTTCCTATTGCTGAGCAACATAGACACATTAAAGTTTACATAACTGTCAAAGGACTCAAGAATAACTGTATTTATGATATATACTTGAATTCTCATCTATCACCTAATGTACCTTATATAGGCGTATTAGGTAACTAACCTACTCCTTTGCATTATATCTTTCATTAGTATAACCGAGTCCTATAACTTACTTTGTTTTGAGGTTTCTAGTTGCAAAATTAGAAGTGGTAAAGGAATACAAGTGAACCCTCAGGAATAAAACCAAAGTGGAGAAATGAAAATTCCTTTTATTTCCTACCACCACAACTTTTGTTTGCTTCTACCATAAAGTAGAAATTAAAGACAGAAGCCCATACCATAAAGTTCAGTAGAAAGGGTGAGAACTGTTTGGTTAAAAACCACTTGTGTTTCTCCATTCTTTATGGTTCAGCCAAGAGCTAGAAGGAAATTTAGGTTCCAGATCTAAGTAAAGAAAGAAAATAAGCCTTAATAAAGCCATACTTGTCTTTCTCTCCCCCTTTCTTTTTGTCTTCCTTTTCTTCATGTTTCACCCACTGGTAATTCAAGACTAAGGAAAAAAATGACCTCACAAATTCAGCTTTTTATTGGAAACACCAAGAAATCACCAACAGAGACCAGGAGGAAAAGCTCTTTTTATTGTTTCTTAGTGCATTAAACCAAAAAAGCGGGGTTTAAATTGAAGGAAAATATGTGTTAGTCAGAACTCTTGACTTACAGCAATTTATAAAGTTTCACAGAGCTATTCCTCTATATACTATTTTTCACAGTTTCTTTAAATATAATAACACTAGGGAATCTTCATTTATTGTTTCTTCTGCACTGCTTACTGAAACTTATTCAGAGCTGTGATTGTGCAAAGCTGCCCTCAGGCTATATCAAACGTCTCTACACCCGCTGGACAAGTGTCTATCCTAAAAAAAAAAAAAGATAGTATCTTCTCATACCTTTTCTTTGTAGCAAAAGCTTTAAAAGTGATAATGCAGTCACATTAACTGCAATTTACGGTATACTTAAGAAACAGCATAACGTTGCTGTGCCTCAAGGTGACTAGACCATTTGCAGAGAGTGGTGATGTTCCCAGGGCAAGCAATAAATTCAACTTCAGTTTCTTGTGTCCCTCAAGAGTGTCCCAAGCATATAGTTACTGGCTACTCTGGAGGAGATCTCTCCTTAAGAAAAAAAAAAAAAAAAAAAGGCAGGAGGGGGGATCCCCAGTCTTAGAAATTTCTGATATGTTTTCTTGAAAAGTTTTTATTTCGATAATGGGTATTTTCTCACAAAACAGCACCCTAATTAAAGAAAATAACAGGAATGACACAGAAAACAAAAAAAACCCTCATCAGAATTGTTAATTCTGAGGCCTTGTCATTGTTGGGAATGCCAACAATTTTACTAAAAATTGCGTTCCTAACAATATTTGATATTAAAGAAATTACGATGTTAATTTTTTTCAGTTACTCTAACTGGGAAGCTACATATTTTGTCACAACTGTCCTATTTCTTAGATTCAGTGCACAATTTAGATGTATTCTTTGCTGACTGTACTTTAACTATTCAGTTCAGTCATTAATTCAAGAAAAGATGTGTATACATTAATTCATCTGCAGTCCCATACCTAAGTTCGTTTTGACTTCTAAGATCATATTTAAATACTGTCCTGACCAGACCCTTAATTCCCTTTACAGCTGTATTATTTCCTTGTGTACTTTAGATGCTATCAACCAACATAAGTTTCCTGAGGATGCATCTGAAGTTTAAGTGATCTGCAAATACTGTCTGCAAAGCACGCTCCAGAAACATCAGCTCAGAGGACAGTGTTCCGCGCATGAGATGTTAATTTCATAGGTGCTCAGTGCTAATTTTGAAAACACATGTTCAACAGCTGCCAATATAAACAGTTGCAATGCAGTCTGCAGGTTTTGTAGCTGCCAACTTGGTATTGATAATAGCAATTAAGAGAAAGAGGATCGAGACAAGATGGAAAGTCAATCAGTCATGCTTTATGATTAGTAGACTGAAATGCATCTGTTTTGTCTCTCTCCCACCATATAATGAATAGAAGTCAACAGGATTTTTCTGATGAAACTGAGCTTTTGTCACAAAACTCTCATCTGCCAAGCTGAAGCATTTTGCAGGAGTAGACTGGTTTTGATGAATTACTGATGAAATGCAGAAAGGCTGCAAACAACAACCCGCCTGATTTTCTGCTTGCTCACCTATGGGGCTGTCAGAGTCCAAGGACATCGTGGAAAAGCAAAGAACACTTCAGGCACACATCTTTGGAGACAAGCAAGCGTTCGGTACTTGTGACAACATGGGTTTAAAAAAAAAATTCTTCCTAAAAATAATCAATGAGTGGAACATAGTATAAGAACAACCAGCTATATCACTCATGATTATCAGAGTTGTGTAGCAACTAGAACTACAAAGAGAAGAGATTTTGTAAAAATAATATTCCACTAAATTTAGAGCTGCTAGTTAATATGCTAGAAGTAGCATCTCTGTACTTTGTGAAAAGTCCTCCGAGACCTCTATAGTAGATAACCAAGTTTCCTTTTATGTGACCAGACCATATCAAGTATGCATACAGTGCTCATTTAAGAAAATTCCACATATAAAATATTCCACCTCCCCTCACGAGTTGCATTGCTCCAAATATTTCTGCAGCATTCTAGGTACACAGTTATATTCATACAGAACCTAAATGTTTCATCCAAGGAACATCTGCTCCATACAGAGCAAGCCAAGGCAAAAATGCCATAAAGTAAAAATGTTCATTCTGCATTGGTACTATTTTTCATAGGAAACTTTGAGGAAAAAACGTGATACTACAATTTTAATTATTTATTTCAACTCTGCTTAATGTGTGAGAGCTGACAAGACTGTAGCAAATAGAGACACCAGATAATTGCTACACAGATATTTACTTCTAGTAAAATACATGTCTCTAGGCAGTACTCAGAGTATAACAGTCTTCCAATCCATCATATATTTGCTGGGAAATACACTTTAAACTTGTCATGCCTCCTGACCGTAAATAGAAGGCTGCTTGCTGAGAAGGCACCACGGGAGTGTTCTGCATCTAACTAGTGACGGATGAGTGCCCCAGCAATCAGATAGCAGCTTGTCTTGCATGGCTAATCCCCACACTCAGACCTTGCACTCTATCTACAGTGAGCAGTTTAAAAAGTGACACAGAAGCAGGCCCAGCTGCTATATTGAAAAGCCGTAAAGCTCAGTTCTCATTTGATCATTCAGGATCTAAAAATACAACTCAAAAGAGAGAGCATTTCTTTGTCGCTGTTGCTTCCGCTGACACAGCTTAGAGATGGTCAAAGTTAAAATCAGATGAGCAAAAATAGAAATAATCACAGCCTGGCCAAACTAGCCAGTTCAAGTGAGAAATAGAACTAAATACTCAAAAGATGAAAAAGGCAATCTAGCTTATGCAAACCACTTCCTTTCAGTGCCAGACTTTCTGCTGGTCTACATTTTTATTTTCCAATCTAGCTAAAATGCACCAAATGCCAAATTCGCCATTTCCCAAACCATTTTATATAAACTGATCCTCCAGTTAACAGAAAAAATCCTTTCTAATTTCATTCTATTTTTCCTACCCATTTCCTCATTTGTTACATTAAAAATACCCTCATTCGAATCTTACCCCAAAATGTGCATGCGGCTATCCACTCACTGTCCTCTACTGCTATCCTGTCTATAATTTCATCTTTAATTATATTTCTTCGTACTTCTGGCCACTTTTACAGTTTACTTATGGAATAGCTTAATTCTGAACTTGTATTAATAAAGCTTCTTTAGGGAAAAACTTGCAACTCTACGTCTGTTTTTTTCCACAGAAATATGCAAGAGAACTATTATCTTCTATGAGTAAGTCACATACAGCTTTATTGCTAGTTTACACTGAACCTTTTTTCCTGCCTTTTTCCTACCATTACTGCTTCTCATTTTTCTTCAAAGAATGTCTCTCTGTGGGTGAATATTGATGTTTATGATCCCCTAGGTTTTTCTTTTACCTTTATTATGGCAGATAGTAGGGAGAGGTAGAAAGGCAAAGCAGCATTCTCTCACTTGTAGTGAATCTGCATATGGGCTGCACAGCCCCCACTTTTTATGTTGCTGTGCTAAACTTGGCCAGAAGTTACCCAGGAGAGAGAAAGACTGCTCTCCATGCCAGAATCCTATGGAAGAGTCATTGAAACATGGTCACTTTGTAGAGAAACTCTCTGTGTATTGTGACAGGCACTTCATATTTGATTTTCTTAATGCCTTATTTCTGAAGCATGAAATGTGCTTTCACTCAGCAGGAACAGTTCTATATACTGTTAATTATTTTAGTGTTATCCGCCCTAGGTAGTCCAAAGAATTCCTAAATATGTGTGATAGAAAGCGAGATTAAATGTGCTCTCGTAATGAAAAAGAGATGTATTATGTACCTGTGATTAACTGTGTTATAGTTTACTTAACAGCCTCAAAATGTCAAACAATACGCCAGGTACTACAAGAACTTACTGAGTGATTTTCACAAATAATTGGCGGAATTTCATTGCATCTTAACACTAACATGACTTTTTCATACCCTAAGGCCATCCATCAAGGCATCGGCAGAGCAGATGCAAGGCTGCCTAAAAACCCAGCAAGAAACACAAGCATTCAGAAAGAACCAACTTTAATTCTCTCAAAGCCCTGTAGCACTTAGGAGTCCATCCTACAGCTAGACATTTAATATTTCACAACCAATTTAACCATTCTTCTAAAAGGATTTTCTTTATGGATCCCAGGAGCTGCTTGCATAAGGGCTACCAGATCTTTAGGTGAGTGTTTATAGACTTTGAAATGATCGTTTTTCTCACTGTGAGATGTACTTCTGCAGACAACATTTCTGGAAAGATGAAGTGGCTTGTTCTAATTAATACCAAGCTTTATAATACTTTAAGTTTTAATTAATTAAAAGCTTTTTTTTCATTTAAGAATTATACTACAAAACTATCTACTACCTGGTTAAATAAGCATAGGGCCAGATCACAGAAGTCAATTCCACTGGCAGATCAATGGCTGCTCAGCTGCAGAAGTATGAAAAATCCCACCTTGTTTTAAAGGCCCAGGAATCAAAAAGACAGGCGTCCTAGTTGTAACTTTCTAATTGTAAAATTGAACTGGGAGATGGACTGGAGTCCATCTTTCCAGTTTTCCCTTCCCCAAACAGAACAACTCTAAAGCAATCAGAAATTTAAAGAACTTCTATTTCAAATGTTAAATCCTGTCTCCCATCGATAAATTCATACTTTGAGATTAGTAAATCATTGGGTCCTTCAAAATGTACTGAAATCTTTCAATTTTATGATTGTCCAAAACTACCGAGTGAAAAGGACAGCCATTTTGAAGTCTTTTACAGGACACAAGCAACCTATATGAAATACATTGGCCATGCTTTTCAACTTCCTGGCTGTCAAAGGATCTATCATAAAATCCACCAGCACTCTTTTGGTAGCCTCAGTAGAGATATAGAGTTGAATAGATACAAAGGCTGTTCTGTCATTCCTCACTAACATGTCCCTCTCAGTAAGGATGAATATAGATTTTCTTTCCACGCAGACATACCTCTATTGTTAACAAACACAGGAGCATATTCCCTAGATATATCAACGTGGAATTCTTTTGCAAGAGTTATACAGAAGACAGACTAATAATTAGTTCCTGAGGCTCGAATGGGTTCACCTCAGCTCCTTTTCACTTCAAAGGCATGGGCAAGTACACTTCTCTCTAAGCCTATCTGTAAAACTGAAGTAAGAGTACCTACTTTCCTCACCAGAGATTTGTGAGAATATACACATTAAAACGTTTGGGCTATTAAAACTATAATAATAAAAATGAACATTTTAGCACCGTTTGTATCATCAGACAAGGGTGAACATCCTCCAAAACTGCAGTGCAGGATTTTGATATGTTCATCTTTCATGTCTGTGTAACTGAAAGCTGGGGGAGGCAGAATTCACTGCACTTCTATCATGACAGTATTTTGTTGTTTTTACCAATTTAACATTCTGAAAAATACTAGGGCTTTGTTACTGAAGATTTGAAACATTACATTTCTTTGTATATAGAAAAAAAAATATTTAAATGATGTTACTGATGCATTAACAATCTATAATAAGTATCATCAGTATAATAGTAATTGTATACATAATATTTTTATGTTCAATGTTTGTGTTGCATTAATATATCATATTGCAATATGATCAGGGTTATATTAGGGATACAACATGGCAAATATTACTTCCACAAAATGTTTGCAATTTCCGTACAAGAGAAGAAACAAAGGCGTGAAGACAAGAATCGTCAGCAAAAGAAACAAATCTCAGAAATGATTGTCCCCCTGTACTTAGCACTGGTGAGGCTGCACCTTGAATACCGTGTTCAGTTTTGAGCCCCTCAGTTCAAGGACATTGAGCACGTCCAAAGAAGGGCAATGAAGCTGGGAAGGGTCTGGAGCACAAGCCCTGTGACGAGCAGCTGAGGGAACTGGAGTTGTTTAGCTTGGAGAAAGGAGGCCGAGGGGAGACCTTATTGCCCTCTACAACTACCTGAAAGGAGGCTGTAGCAAGGTTATGAGCTGGTGTCCTCTTCTATAGCTTTTTTTAGGTTCTGGTTTATTACTTTATTTCAGTCTGTTGATGATAGGACCTACTGCTTATGTCTAACTTATTTCACTTCATAATAGCCATATACTTGCTGATCATTCTTAGAAGGTCAGGTACACAATATCAAGCAAAGAAATAGATGCATCATATAAAGGTCACCTCATTAGGGTAGGGATGTGAGGAAATGTTCTCATAAGCATAGCAAAAAATCATTACTGTATTTTGGTAAGAATGTTTCAGAAAATGAGAATAATAGACTAGAATTGTAGATTTGTTCCTGTCAACTCTGCTTGCAGGGGGAAACGTGGGCCTTTTGTGTCCACTGATCAAAGGAAGCTCACCCAGAGTATAAAAAGTCCACAGCAGCTTGCATACTGGATTAAATCTTTTCTTAATGTAACAGCTGCTATTCTGGCCTATCTTTGAATATGAAACCTCCAGAGTTAAAGCTAGAAACCTGACACTCCAGATAAAAGTTGTAATAAATTCCCAGCCTTGAGGATTATGCAAAAAAGTGAAGGTATAGCAAATTCTCACCAGCATATTCATACACGTGAAGGTTCTGCAATTATGAGGTAGATTATAATGCAATTTCCCAACCCACTGAAAAGGAATGTTGCACTTAATGTCTACATGCAGCAGTGTATGCAATAATGATATTAAACACTGTTGAGTTCATAGTTAACAATTGTGAAAAGGCTCTATTTGTTATATTGGAGTGTATATTGAACAGTGATAGCCATATGCCTTCAGGCTGTTGTACCACATGGGTAATCAAATGGTATATGGTTAGTGAAATGAAAACTGAATGCTACAGCACCCATTTTCTTTGCATAACTGCTATTACTGATCTTATTTGTAGGATTCCAACTAATAGTTTGGGGGATTTTTTTGGGGGGGAGGGTTGTCCTTTAATCACAAAGTACATACAATTCTTTTGTTGCAGAGCATAAGTGAAGCATAAGTGTCAAACCCATGAAGCGAAGAAGTGATTAAAAAGGCCAGATGACAATCTACAAATAAACACAGAAGCAAATAATTTGTAAAACTTCAGAAGGTCCAAATACCTATCTAATGTCACCTCCAGCCATTTTTGAAAGTTGCTTAGACCTAAAAAATAACATTCTTGTTGTCCAAGTTGACAAAAACCAAGGATCAAAAATCAGTGATTCAGCATCACTAGAATTGATTGAGAATGCTCACAACGAAAAATAAAACATTTGAACTGTGTTGTGTCAAAAAAGAGCATCACTCAGGGAGACTCCAAGTAAGTCAAACACACACAAGAAAATAGTATATCTTTAAAAAAATATAAGTCTCTTAAACAGTAATTTGAAAAGCTGTTGTCATTTGAAGTGTAAGTTTCTACATTAGCAAGTAGTGTGGTATAACAGGATCAGATCTCTAGAACAAAATAGTTGATGTTAAAGACCCAATAGCTATGTTTTAAGCATCTATGATGGTTTTCCTGAACACCCAATATTGTCTACTACTGTGTGTCCTTTAGCTAAATTCCACCTGAATACTTCAAGAAAGCTCTATGATGTGAACCAAAGCACAGTACATAGGTACAGTAGTCAAAAATGCATTCCTTATGCAACCTAGGAACAAAACCACAGAATGAATAATTCTCAACACTATGCCACTAACACCAATTGCTATCATTTCTATAGCAAAGGGAAGACAACAAAGATGACCAGAGTTTTGATCAGAAATAATATTTTCTTAACTGTGAATTATATTTTGTCCTAGGACTTGAGAGAGGATAATACATCCACCTGTGAAGTCTCTTAGAAGACAACACTAAAACACTGAGCTATGCAGCATTAAACAGAAGCAAAGTTTGGATAACTTGTCCCAAGTCTATGCAGACATGGTTATCAAGTGTCCAGAAATTTGTTAATAGGAATGTTTTCCCAAGGGAGAGTTGGAATCAACAAACCACAGATAAATAGCCATTCAAGCAGATCTAGTTTACAGATGAGAAGTGGCACCACAAGTACGAGGCATGAACAGATTGTGGCTGCCTCAATCTGTAGTATTCAACGATGGTTCAAACAGTGTGCCCAGTTCGATCATGTCCTTTATACAATGAATGATAACAAGATAAAAGGAGAAAGAATGGGTGACAAGTAACAATTCTTCCTAGTGCATATGAATCTTTCTGCTTCAAACTAAATGCAGAACTCCAAGGAAAGCTCACCTCTCAATTTAACAGAGGCAGAACCTGTATTCTCTCGCATGCACTTCATGACTCAACACAATGAGTAATACTACTTCCAATCTTTCTGAACATAAAGTTGACCTTGAAATT
>NW_009269999.1:1477943-1483362 GCF_000687185.1 Egretta garzetta
GCAGTACTTTTTCTTGCAAGTGTAAAAAACAAGTGAGAACTTGTGTCCAGAGAAATCGGAATGCATGCAAAACAATACTTCTGTGAGAAGCTGTCACAGAACCAGTGTTTTTAAAAAGGAAAGCTGGAAATCTTTAAATGCATACAAAGGCATATGGTTATCACAGACTTTTGCAACGTTAGGAAGTTGTAAGTGCTTTCAACTTTTCACAAATTGGAAGAATTCATTAAGGACAGCTAAGTGTGCCTAAAAACGTAAAACTACATAACACAGAATTCATAATGAATAATATGAAAAGGAAGATAAAACTGACTGCAGCTGTAATCCTCTAGACAAGGGCTATCTATTATAACACAGTCTATATGTAGTTGTTCAGGAAAGAATCTGGATATGACCCCAACAATTTTGTGTACTGCACTTGATCCAATGAATTATTGATGGATAGCTTTTGCCAAAGAGAATTTAGACATACAGTGCATCACTCATGATCGGCATGCAAAGCTCTCCTTAAGCGCCTGAAACACAACCGTGCCAATTCCCGAAAAAGGAACATGTACATATGCATTAATAAAACTCATGTGTAAACAAATGTACAAGCCTCAGATCAGTGAAAGCAGATCTCCCCCCTATGAAAAATTACAAGATTCTAATTTTATTGCTACAGAACCTGTGCCTACTGTTTCTTAGAAGTAATGTATGTATTTCTAATGTGCTAAACGCAGAAAGTTTTGTTTGTGGATATTTAATAATTATTTTCTACATTCTTGTACTCTGAAACAATTTTTGGCCAATAAATATGAAAAATCAAGTGTTATAACATGTAATCTCAGATCAAAGGTATTATCAATAAGAGTATGTATTCTGCCACAAAACTAGCATTCAGTGAATGCTCACACATCCAAAGTCTAGAAAACCAGATATCTTAAAAAAAAAAAAAAAGCACATTAGAATTCAGTAGTTGAATGGTAGCAAAGAAAGCCAATAGCTAAAATATTGAGCTTTGGCTCATGGAATAAACAGACTCACTGTCCTCAGAAATTACCTACAGCTAATCAAAAGACAAAAAAAGTATCATTATGTAACTCAACATTCAAATAAATGTAAAAGTGATTTAGTTCTTTCTCACTGTTAATCAAGTTGTGGTAATCTTAAGTTTCCCAATGAATGGCAACAACAGTAACATTGGGCCACATCCTGCGTGAAGTACATGGGCCTACTTCCACTTGTAGTCAATTATCAGTCAACCATCTGGTCGCACAGAAGTTCAAATTTATCTTTCCTTTTGCTTTTTATTTTCATTTTTTTTTCAGCAAGGCTCCTTAGAGTAAACCAATAGCTACATTAAATATGTATTCTCAAGTCTATCATTTATCTCTTTCAATGATAGAGCCCTACCATTTATTTACACAAAAATCAAGCTTTTTTACACTAAAGAATGTTTGGTTAATTAAAGCAGAAATTAGACATTTACTTTATCCCCGTTTCCGCCATATGGTGATATACCATATACGATCAGTTGTTCTATAAATACATAGTTAGATGGAAAAGCATGGAAGAACTAATTTTCATGATTGAGTTTAAATGGCATTAACAATCTACGTAGTATCAAGAAAGCATCCAGCCATTATTCAAACTAAGACAGCAAGCATAACACTTGAAATGCCTAATGCTCGCTATTCTCCAGTTTCAAAGGACATTCAATCCATTCTTATCACTTTTAAGAGTTCAGCTTTTCACAATGCTAAATATTTGGGGATTTACTCGAATAATTTTTAATTTAGAGTTTTGTATATTAAAAGTACAAGTTATTTTAAAGGAGATAAAAAATAGAACATTAATCTGCTTTTTGTTTAATAACTATTTTGGAGAGATCTATTTCATGTAGAAATAAAACCAAAGAACTTTTATCTTGCAGAATTGCAAACGGATTGGAAAGCTATTCACAGAAGTCTCATGCACTAGTATGCCAGAAAGAAAACTTCCTATCATTTAAAATAAGGTAAGGCAGACCTTTAAGATCTTATCTACTTAAAAGTTTCTAAAATAATTCTAAACTTTCTAGAATAATTATGCCTCTTTTTGAGCAACCGAAGTTTTGTTATTGGTAATTATGCAAGTTTTGGCTATTGGTATTGCTTCTACCTTTGCCGTTGGTAACTGTTAGAAGACTGTTCACTTGCTAAACTGTTAGAAACTGTAGAAATGACAATAAACAAACATGTAATAGTCATTCTGATCATTCCAAGTGTTAACATTCCTATATTACACAGAAAATGCTGTAATCATAATACCAGAATTTATATCTCAGATAAGCTACACTTCGCAACAAAAGACTTCATCAAGTTGCTCTTAAAAACTGAGGGCTGTTTACTGACTACATTATTTTTCAAAATGTGACATTGTCGTGAACAGGTATAGAAGGTGCTTGCTAGTGTAACAGCACAAAATGAAATAGCATGCATCGATGTCCTTGTTAGTGCATATTAGAATTGTTTACAATTTGTCATGTCAGCAAATTTTTCCATAAGTTCACATTTACAAATTTTTATGAACAGCACAATAATGTTGATATTATTTCTGTAAGGATAGGGATGGAAAATAAAATTTTAGATATACAGAACTTCTGAAAATGTAGCAAATAAGTTTAGGAGAGTAAACAAGGACTATCAGTGATGCCTTAAGGGTTAAAAGACCCCCAGGTGTAAGCGGCTTACATGCATAAGACTTAGGCCTTATTGTCTAGTTTGCTGATGCTTTGCTAAAGTCGGTAGTGTAGTTACTTAGTAAATTTAGAACTTTATTCAAGGATGGGAAGAATCGGGAGGGAATGAAGCAAAAGATAATAATGGATTGTCAAGGTTGCTAGACTAGAAGGAATGAGAACTAACCGGCGCAGGATTCATAGCTCCTTACGAAGGACAGTTTTTGATAAGAACCAGGAGTTTACCTTAGGAACTGGTTTACACTGACAGTTTGGGCAAGAGCCAAGGAGCAACTGAGTCTGCGCAAGAACAAGGGGTTACTAGCAGTGACAAAGAGGAGCCATCAGCCTTCATCCCCACGACCCCTGGTGACCACCACAAGGAGGCACTGAGCAAGCGCAGTGGGGAGGGACTTATGGAAATGACCTCCTGAAGCTAATTTTAATACAAAGCGGGGACAGGTTATGCATACGTATAGGCATATTGGGAAACTTCATGCATATATAACACTTTGCTGCATATAAGTGGGACAAGTTGCTGCTTGAAGGTATGCACGTTAGGTGGAGCAATCCCCCGTGCATCCGGCACCGTGAATAAAGAATGCCTGCCTTTTAACACTATATTGGGTGTTACGAGGTTCATTCTTCCTGATTTTGGTGACACCAGCAGTTCATATGCCCTGTGGAGTCAATGCAATCTGTGAAAAGCTTACGCAGATTGCCAGATCTTCTGTGATGTTCCTTGGAAATAAAGGTATATCTACTCTGAACTCCTACTCCACAACACTACATCCTCTGTGTTTGTAGATGTGCAATAAAATGTTTCATATTTTCAGACTGGCTTATGCTTTTATTGTGCACTTTGCTTTGAATCATTACAGCTGTGAATTGATTTAAGTGTATCTACCTGTCACATATACTTAAAAGGTCTTTGTTCAGGATTTTACTCAGTCCTCAGTACAGCTAAACTGCTGTGGAGGTCTCCACATGCACAGCTGCGTAAGACATAAGTATGCCCTAAAATTTGGACCAAACCTCTGTAAGGCATTATTAATTCAAGCAATCATTTGGATCCAAACACCAAAACAATTCACCAAATGATAAATGCATTAATTTAGAAATACCCAGTGCTCCTATAAAAGATGAATTGTTCCTCTCTCCACAACTCTAATAAATTACATTTATTATATATTTTCAGTTTAAGAAATGTCCTTTCTTTTTGTCACACTGGGCCTTCAATGCCTATGACTTTAGCCATAGCAATGCACAAATTTGTTCTTTCTAGGCTTGCTCATTATAACTCTCCTGAAACTGCTGATCCCAGAAAACTTCCACTGATTCATTATACCAGGGGAAAAAAGCACAAAGAAATAAGCATAGAACAAAATATATATGTTTTCAGATTAACAAATTCAAGTGTGATTGTGATTAAGTAGTCTAATACAACATTCCACTGTTTTACAACCGTGCCAGTAAGAACCAAATAAGGTATACAAAATACATCCAAAAAGGCTGTACCATGGGTGCCAACTTCCTCCACAGCTTTTACCAACATGCTCAAAAACTTCACAAAGCTTGTAGTGGGTGAACTGTGGAAATGAGCCAGAGCATCAAGCCTGTGTTGAGACCCGCTACCCTGGGTAGGATGAGCCAAGCCTCTAGGTTTCTGAAATCCTCCTGGGGCAAATTAAGGTGAAACAACACCAAACTATCTGTTAACTGGCTTGTAATTCTTTAACAGGCGATTTTAGGTAATTCAAGAAAGCGTAGGTTTTTACTGCAACACCGTTAATCTATGCCTTACAATACTTGCTTGAGATACAAAAGACATAAAATGGGGGGAAGGGGAGAGGAAAAGAGGGAGAGAGGTCAGGGGTCCAGGTTCCAGCCTCGGCCCAGGGGCACTCATCTGTCTAAGTTTCCCCAGTCTTGGGATGGTTTGTGACTTTTATCCCTTCTTAGACACACCCTCCCTGCTTCCCATGCTAAATAGCATGCATGCTCTGTCTGGTCCTCTTTTGAGTCGGTAGGTGTAGGTGATTTGAGTCAGTGGTCAGTGAGTCAGTGGTCACGATCTCCCCCTGCCCCAATTACCTTTTAGCTAAAAGTTCACAGCTCATCTTGCAGACCACCCTATCAAACCCTTTATCTGCAGAGTGTTTGAGACATGTCTAGGAAGAGCACTGGGTGACTCTGCTCACGGCTTCCTTATAGAGTTCTGTCCTGTTATCTGCATTCCTTCAGGACAAACAGTTCTTCCTGTCAGGGGTTACAAGGTAGCCTTGGTGTGAGATCTTCCAGCCGGTCTCCTACACTACCCCATGGCTCAAACACTCCAAGATCTTCTTCGACCGTTGGGGTCCATACACAAAGGATAGAAGGAGAGAGAGAAGAAAGTAGACGGGAAATCATACATCTAACTATTGCAAGGCCTAGTATAAAACCCAAAAATCCACACAATATCATAAGGCCAGTATCACAGAATCACAGAATCGCAAGGGTTGGAAGGGACCTCGGGAGATCATCTAGTCCAACCCCCCTGCTAAAGCAGGCTCTCCTAGAGCATTCTACACAGGACTTCATCCAGGCGGGCCTTGAATATCTCCAGAGAAGGAGACTCCACAACCTCCCTGGGCAGCCTGTTCCAGTGCTCTGTCACCCTCGAAGTAAAGAAGTTTTTCCTCATATTCAACTGAAACCTCTTATGTTTCAGTTTGC
>NW_009269999.1:1483517-1529779 GCF_000687185.1 Egretta garzetta
GAGGATAACCTCCCTCGACCTGCTGGCCACACTCCTCTTAATACAGCCCAGGATACCATTGGCCTTCTTGGCAACAAGGGCACATTGCTGGCTCATGGTCAGCTTGTCGTCTACCAGGACTCCCAGGTCCCTCTCAGCACAGCTGCTTTCCAGCAGGTCAGCCCCCAGCCTGTACTGGTGCATGGGGTTTGACCTCCCCAGGTGCAGCACTCAACACTTGCTCTTGTTGAACTTCATCAAGTTCCTCTTTGCCCAGCTCTCCAGTCTGTCCAGGTCCCGCTGAATGGCAGCACAGCCTTCCAGCGTGTCAGCCACTCCTCCCAGTTTTGTGTCGTCAGCAAACTTGCTGATGGTACACTCCGTCCCCTCGTCCAGGTCATTGATGAACAAGTTGAACAAGACTGGGCCGAGTACCGAGCCCTGGGGAACTCCACTAGCTATTTACAAGCCAACTCCACCAGTATTTACAAGCCATTTTCCCCAGCCTGTGAGTCCGAGAGGTCTCAGCAGGGAGGTAGTCCATGATCCTGGGCCAAATCCACCAAACCAGTCTGCCGGCTGCATTGCTCGGGAACAATTCTCTGGTCTTACCGGCAACTTCCTTCACCCTTGCACATGCTGCTTCTACAGAAGGGGAGGCATTATGGATGGCGATGCAGCATTCTCCTTCGGTTAAATTTAACATTCCACATACTTCATGTTCTTTCAACAATAACATGTTCAATGCTAGTCTGTTTTTCAGAGTAATTTTTTGATACCTGTTGCACCTGCAAATTTAATTCTCCAAATGCATGCCTTGTCCAATTGCTCAATACATGTGCCTGTCAGGTAAGGTTTTCTAAAACAAATTGGTGTCTTTTAAGGGTCACATATGGGGTAAATATATTTTCTAATATCAGAGATATTGTCATACCCCAGGTATAATCATCAGGTACTTGGACACCCTGTACCGCCCACCTGGGTTGTGTGGGGGAATCCCACCACAGTACTATGGTACAAGGAACAGAAACAGAGGCGTTATTTGTTTCCATATGAGAATTTTCATTTAAAGATCGATAACAAGTTTGATTCCACAAATTTTCCCTAGTAGAATTGTTCAGAGTTGATACAAAGCCCCTGAGTATTCGGTCATTCCCCATGTAATGTTTCTCCCTATTTGGTTAACTCATTTTCCAATATTTGTGTAAGATTTAAATTAGTTTTTAATTAAATATGCATGAACACTTGTATCAACTCCAAAGCCAAACCATGATCCCATTACCCCAAGAGTGATGGAAAAGAAATAGATTTACCAATCCATCTTTCTTTAGTACAATATAAAAAACACTCCTAACAAAATTAAACAGACAATACAAATAACAATCCACACTGAGATTGTAAACACATGTCCCATGATGATTTGTCTACAACCTGCAATATACATATACTCAAAACAGAGAATGATTAATAGGCCTGAATAATCCATCAAGTATGGATTCGATGGTCCTTTCCATGGGCATCTGTATCTACCCATGCATAGGTTCAGGGGGGTCCTTTTACTTGCCCAACTGCCTCTGCTTGGGTCAGTCCTGAAATCACCTCGACCCCTACCCACACATACCATTTTCCTTCTGAAAGTCTGTCGGGACCGATGTAGACTACTTGCCAGGTGTCACACAGCCCCTTATTGTCCCTTATGCGTAGGGGTTTGTTCTTGAAAGGGTTATGCTCTCCCAGTCAAGTACGGCATAAGCCGCATGCTGAGATGACAGTGTTGCACAGTTCCCTTGTCACAGACCACCCCGAACTGATTGCTTCCTTGAACAGATCTTTATTTCCAGAGTGGTCTTGTTTTAAATGGAGCTATTCCATTTAAAACGGAATATTAGAGTTCGCCTAAAGGCGAATAGTGGTATCCCCAGGGAAGACATGTAAAAGTGAATTGCACACCCCTCCCAGTTGGTCTCTGTCTGCTTCCTGTAAGGAAACCATAAAAAACATCTTTAACATCAACTGGTTGCTAAAATCTGATGGGCTTCCTCCTGTATTGTTGCAATCAGTTTGGCTATGTTAGGCACTGCAGCTGTCAAGGCGCCTGTGTTGGCATTTAGGCGCTGGTAATCAATTGTCCATAGCCACTTCCCATTGGGCTTATGGACTAGCCACACCAGGGAGTTAAAAGGCGAGTGGGTTGGGACCATTACCCCTTGCTCTCATGGCTGTTATCACAGGGGTTATTCCCTCTTGGGCTCCCAAGGGAAGAGGGTAGGCTTTCATATTCACTATCTTTGAAGCCAGTAATTCTGCGGCAGGCTGCAGGAGCCGAACTGAAGTAGTTGAGAGACCAAACACCCACTCCCTCCCTCCGGAATCCACCCAAGCACGTCTCTTAAGCAAATCAAGCCCTAAAATGTTCACTGGCAGAGCCCCTAGAATCATGACAGCCTCTATTGCAGTGTTATCTCCAGGCAACCAGCACTTAACTCGAGCCCTTGACTGGGGCCGGGAATTCCCAAACACGTCTGTGACCCAAATTCATTTCTCATCAGCAAGTATTCTGTTATGATCAGCAACATCTGTTCGGAGTGCTGACATTTGAGCACCCATGTCAACTAAGAAAGTAAGGGGGGTTTTAAAGAGGCCTAGATGGAAGCTGATAAGCAAATAAAAAATTCCTAGCAAAAAGAAGTAATTTGAAGAATTGATTTAGCAGCAAGCCCTGTCCTCTACCCAGGTAGGGGAAAAGGTAGTCAACTTAGAGCAATTATTTTTGTTCATGGTATTAAAATTGATCATAAATGATATGATAAAATCATTTTGGAAGATCTTCAGGACTTTAATAATCCTGTACACCAAGAAACTTTTCCTCTCTCCCTATGCTTTTAGTACAATGAACATGGGTTCACATACTAGAAGAAAAAGAGCACACAACAAAATGAATCCACATCTCAAAGGGAGTATGTGAATATACAAATGGGCAGGTCTGCAATCTGTAAAGAATTTTTATCTTGCAGTTATGAAGACTCCAGTAGCAGCCTAGCTCCTTTGAAATAGGAAGTACTCCTGGGCAATAAATTCAGATTTATATTGAATTTTCCAAGATATTTACAGCATCTTCACTACCATAATACTTGATTACAAATTATATTGGTATACTACAGTATACACTGTTCATTAATAATACTCTTGGTACATGTTGCAGCATAGACTCATTGTAAACAGTCTATTCATAAATTTATTAATATCTCCTTTTTTTTCCTCCTTGTATGATGTTTTGTTTTAGAAAGCTAATTAACGTAGGATATGTCTCTTCTCATAAAACCTAGCAAAACACAGTGCTAATATGTATTTAGCATCTTTTTTTTAAATCCAAACTCTCCAGCTCTTTGTATCATTATATACGCACACTATGTCTTTTTGATACATCTGGTAATCACACAGTAGTGGCAGGAACAGTCAAGATGTGAAATGAAAATAAAACTCCTTTGTCCATAATTTATTTTTAAATCCACTGGACAAGGAGTAAGGTAAGCTAGGTTTTAAGTGGTGGTGCCTAGTTTTAATTCGTTTCTTATAAAAAATAGTTTGATTTTTGTGTTAAATCTCCTAGAACAGGATATTTACATGCCTATTGTTAGCAAACTTAATTATTCCATCAGCACAATATTTGCTTTCTTCTAAGAAGGGAAACCAAAAACTGAATGGGGAACTTGCCTTTGGTTCCCCAGGCAAGGTATATAATGACTCTAATATGTGTCTCTCAAAAATCTGAAAATGCGATTAAGTATTAATATGCAGCTTGCAAAGAGCTCTAATATTAGTCTAATTCTCTCAAAGATAGACAGAAACTTTTCAACAATTAAAGAAGTCCAAAGAAAGACAAACAGAAAAAGCATGGCTAGGCAACAGCAAATTACACAGGCAAGTATTATTCTGTCTTTTCAGTAGATACAATACTCACCTGAAACTATTAGTACTAAGAAACCTTATAGCATTTCTCTCCATTGTCCTCCCCCATTTCTAAATTAACATATTTGACCTCTACAAAATTCCCCTGCAGTTCAGTGCATTAGTCCTCCTTACTCGATGCGATATACTGTTGTGTCATACCACACAGTTGGTCACAGAGATAACAATCAAGGCATCAATGTTTAAATATTTACCTACTGCCTATAGTCAGTAGGTATAAGGGTTGAATAAAGTACTGCACTTTAAATTAAAAATTTAACCCCTTACTGAAACAATTAAACTGCTGTTATTATTTAATTAGTTTGTCAGCCTGCTTGGGATGTCCACAGATTTTGACAACAGCTAGAAGCAAACAATTCCCTTCTGCAAGTGCTATAAAGCATGTCCTCCCACACCTGCTGCAGCAAAGAGCAGCAGAAGCAAGGACTGAAGAACTAGCTATGCCAATTTCATGCAAAGGCAATCCCCACAAATCTCTTCCATTCACTTTCCCACATCCTTTCTACTAGCAGAGTACAACAATTTGGAAAGAAACAGGGATCAACATGTAGCTCAGTCTTTAAAATACCATGTTAGAAAATATATAAAACATACTCAGCCTAAGCACAACACTTGTTTGATGCATATATGCACAAACTACCCATTTACTTTTATGCTTTCCTATTAAAACTGAAGCACAATAAGACTATCATTTTAAATTCAAGTACAGGAAAGATTTACTAGAGTGCTTTTCTCCGAGATATGACTAAAATGCATTAACTATTTATTTCCTTCTCACTCCTCACTCATTTTAGTTGGCACTCTGGACATTTGTATCTGTTGAAAAAGGAAAGATAATACTTGGAGGGAAAAAACACTCAACAAAAAGAATCCAACAACAATAGCTACAGAACAGAGTGAAAAACATTCTAAAGGCCTAAAGAAAGCAAATCCAGGAGACATACATCAGATAGAAAAGTACATCATAATAGCCTAAAAAGAACCCAATATTGCTTCATTTGGTCTTATGTGGCAGTATTTTCTCATTGTACTGTGGTTTAAGATTGTACCTAGAATCATAGAATCATAGAATCATAGAATCGCTTTGGTTGGAAAAGACCTTTAAGATCATCGAGTCCAACCGTTAACCTAACCCTGCCATCCCACCACTAAACCATGTCCCTAAGCCCCTCATCTATCCTTCTTTGAAATACCTCCAAGGATGGGGACTCTACCACCTCCCTGGGCAGCCCATTCCAGAGCCTGACAACCCTTTCAGTGAAGAAGTTTTTCCTAATATCTAACCTAAACCTGCCCTGGCGCAGCTTCAAACCATTCCCCCTCGTCCTATCATCTGTTACCAGGGAGAAGAGGCCGACCCCCACCTCACTACAGCCTCCTTTCAGGTAGCTGTAGAGGGCGATCAGGTCTCCCCTCAGCCTCCTCTTCTCCAGACTAAACAACCCCAGTTCCCTCAGCCGTTCCTCGTATGACTTGTGCTCCAGACCCCTCACCAGCTTGGTTGCTCTCCTCTGGACATGCTCCAGCAATACCTCACTGTATTAAGCCCACTCTATTGGTATTCTTGTCAGAAGCTGATGCAAAGCAGGTGTAAAAGCATCTCCAGAACTGCAGTGATGTCTAAGCACTCTCAGATCTATCCCAGGGTATTTTTCTGTCCTGAACAGAACACTGGTTTGGCTGAATCACCATCTGTAACAGGAGAGAGGAATGGGTAACAGCTGGCTGCTCCCTTTTTCATTGGGAATTAATCATTACACAGGTATGACATCAGCAATCAACAGCTGATCAATAGGAAAGCAATGGGGGACTTGACTCTGGTACAGATAAAATTACATATATGCAAGGAATAAATGTCTGACATGAAAGGAGGATCTTGGTACAGAGAGAGTTTATATCTGCTTGTCTGGTCCTTTTGTTCTTACTCAAGCAAGCACTTCTTACTCCAGTAACTGCCCCCGTATAAGTCTGCAGGATCCTGTTGCTTGAAGTAATAAGCGCTTTCCCACTAACTCCAGTAAGGCCAAAAGTTCACAACCATGTGCATTTCTTTATTTGGCTTGGTTTTTTGTTTTGCTTTTTCCTATTGTAAAGAAACCACAAATCTGGAGGAAATTTTTACCATATAGTTTAAAATCATCAAATGTAGCCACTTTGGTGGTATGTGCTCTAGAATGCAGAGACTAAAACAGTATTAAACAGGCAGTCAAGAATTATCCACCTCCTGTGGGAAATGATACAAATATGTTGATATGGAACACCAACATTTCTTGAGAGAACAATATTGTACTAACCAAACTATCAACCCAATTAAACTTACCACCACCAGTTTTACACCAGCTGCTAATTGAATGCAGATTTGAAAGAAGTGCTATTGTATTGCATCCTGAGACGTGTCTAGGGAAGCAGGACTAATTTTTAAAAAAAATTAATCTATGTTTTCATGCCACCAGTTAAGTAAGTGCTTATTTTTTTCTACAGGCACATGTATAGTGTGTAGAGAAAAAAACATTCATGTTTTTTGGTCATATTATCTACATTCTTAAGACAAAGATGACTGACTTAATATTGATTCTTACATATCACATTTCACCAAAAAACTTTTGCACATTGTGTTATTTAAATTCTTCAACATTTGAGAAAGCTGGAAATTATAAACCTAATGCAACAAAGGCCTCAAAGGAGTACTCAAACACCCATTTATCAGGTTTTAATCAGGCAAGAACTAAAATATGGTGGTTACCAGAGCATCACGGAATGCCCTGACTCAGAAGACTTCCATAATAAGCACTAAGAAGGGGGGTGAGGGTGGTAAAGAAAAAAAAAAAAAAAAAAAAAAAAATTGAAGACCTTTGTCAAACAGCCATCAACTGTACTTTTTTATATTTTTAGAAATTCTGCTGCTCACAAGAGCTTCCAGTCAACAGGTCACGGAAGAGACACAGTAATTTTTGTCCTCCAGAATTCTGAAGAAGATAACACAGACTCACATTTGCCACCTCTGAATTCCAGTCTGCAGGACTGCAGTTACGAGTTCATGGAGGTTGACTCTAGTTCCCCCCACTGGCAGAGAAAGAGATGGGAAGAAAGCAGTAAAGATTAGCTGGAGAATTATGCCTGAAGTTCTCTGGAATCAAGGGACACACACATTAATCAGCATCACAATTACTGCAGTGCTTTATGCAGTGATGGATCTAAACAATACTGAAATGACCAAAAGAAAATCTTTGCTTTTTAGGAATGGCAGCATTCTTTCTAACTCTTATAGAATACCTTGTTTTACACATGCACTACATCAGATAATGCCTTCAGGGTGAGATCTAATAATCCTTGTCATATCAGCTTGCAAAGCAAGAATTCTCTTGAAAGGATTTAACTCTTTCTAAATCTAGCTTTATTACTTTATTCTTACATCCCCCTGCTCTTTCATTTCACATAAACACTGTAATGCCCAAGAAAGCTTACCCACATTATCCTTTTGGCTTATTCGGGGAGGACATATAATGCTTTGCTTGGATGGCATGTGGCTGAACATTTTAAGAATATTCTCTTGTTGCAGGCAAATCTTTCAGTTTCTAGATATGACAGCAAATGGCATTACATCTAGCTTCTACCTTATAAG
This sequence comes from Egretta garzetta, assembly GCF_000687185.1. Lineage (NCBI taxonomy): Eukaryota > Metazoa > Chordata > Aves > Pelecaniformes > Ardeidae > Egretta > Egretta garzetta. The sequence goes on from NW_009269999.1 coordinate 1,491,088, forward strand.
CATTCTGTTCTCTCACACACTTAACAAATGCTAAATATATACCATATGCTAGAGTTGAAGCTAATCCAGAATGGTGAATTGGCATAAACTATCCCCTGTCAATTAACAGTAAGAGGAGGAAAATTTGGAACAAAAATCTCATTTGTTATAAATAGAAATGCAATGACCTAAACTAAGAATTGTTAGGTGAAAAAAGTCCATCAATTTTCCTAGATATGAATAAGAAAAACTCAGACGCTACAGCCCTCAATCCATCTCAATGCATGCAGCATTCAAAGGCCCGTGGCTACCACAGTCGTGTCATATGCATCACTGAATGGTTTGGCCCAAAATAATATTAATTTATTATTATCTTTTTTTACTTCTCTCCTGTTTTGGAAGGTTGTAAGCATGGAACAAGTGGGGTGTTTTGGGGTTGGGTTTTTTTTGATAGGTAGGTATTTTAGGGGTAAAAAATAGCAGAACAGAACAACATTACCAGCATTAAAACCCAAACCATTGCACTTCAGGAACAGACAAATTTCTAAGATTAATTACGACATGATCAATACAGCAGTTCTTGGTGTGAAATTTTTTCGTTTTTGCATGTACATACCTATGTGTCTAATATTGTACGTTGTATCTATTTGTACGTTAGACAGAATAACTGTATAACCCTCATAATATTTTAAAAACTAGCAACAAAAAACTGATAAATTTGATGTGTTTTAGACAAATGATCCAGAGACAATGAATGCAATTTATTTCAATTTAAACCTGTCTCAAAACATTTGAGAAAATAAAAGCTGTTCAGGAAGTCTAAAACCCCCACACTTATAGCTTTTATCTTCTTTCACATATTTCAGAGGGAAAAGACCACTCACATTACCTGTGTTGCCAAGTCATCTTTTAATTTTTTTGAAAAGTGGGTTTCTATCAAAAAATGCCTCATAGCTATCTGCTTGAGATCAGGTACCTCCATTCATCAATCTACAAGAAAACTAACTCAGACACCTCTAGACTTCCAGGCAGACACGTTTCAGGTCAAGGTCTTCCAGGCACAGAGGCGTAGTTCCAGGAAGCATGACTGTACGATACGTTACTGAGCCTTTTGCTGCTTTCTCCAATATTATGTCAGACACCTAAAAAGAATTATAATTAAACATTTTTGCAAGAGATTTTGCTACCCCCTTCCTCTTTTTAGAGTATTTCCCTTATTATCTCTTCTGATGCTTGCCTCTTTCTACTCATCTTCTGTCTCAGAGCAAAAGCACCTCTTTTTGAACGGCCTTTTCGCACTAAGGGCAGCAGCAGCAGCCAGGACAACTCCGACACTTTGCAGCCTTTCCCAGAGATGCACAACAGAAATCCCCATTGAAGCTGCTCTTGCTAAATCTTTCCTTGCCTTTATGCAAGCACTTCAGGCAGGCATAAATAGTTTTGGAGGTACTGAGCAGTGACAGTTCCTATTCTCTTTGTTTTATCTCTAGATTTCAGCAGAATTTCCACTCTCACCAAAAGCTATTTATTTTTAGGATCATACCAATGGATAGGTGCAACTGATGGATACTGCCTACCTAGTCTGAAAAAATGTATTGACATTGTCATCTTTTAGATTATTCAAAGGCTGTATTTATACAAATACAGTTATGTATGAAGACTGCAAGAATTTCCTCAAACATATTTAATCACACCTAAATACATGATCTGCAGCAAGCAAACAAGTCACAGAGAGAGCGTTAGATATGCCAACAAACAGAAATAGAAATAGAATTAGTCTAGTTTACCTTATCCTTACCTTTTGCCTCAGCTATATTTTTCCAGATTTTTAAAAGTTTTTCTCCCCACAATCAGCAGAGGGCATTGTTCACTCAGTGTGCAAGCAAGAAAATTCATCCTTGTGAATAAGACCACTTCCAAGCTTTCTCTGTCCCATGTTAGGCACTGATTTTCATTATTTCATTATGATCATATCTAATAGTAAGCAACTATATAGTAGTTTTTTACAAAAAGTTCTGAATAGTGCTTTTTTAATATGTACCGTTATATCATGTCTTTCGTACCCATTTTACAGACAAGAGGCATTTCTTTGGGCAAATTGTCCAAAACCACCATTAGTCAGTGATATAACCCTGTTATGAGTCCTTCCCATATAAGCTCACAATATAAGGACTTGACAGATGCCCTGTTAGACAGACACTATATCTATGTAAGATATGCTATATTATCAAGGGGTTACATAAGCATAAATAGTGGCAAAATGAAAATATTGCTTCCACAGCACAAGCAAGAGAAGAAAAGCCACATTCTTCCACAGCCCGAATATGTTTACTTGATAAACCATTTTCAGTCCCTCACAACATTCATTTTCACTGTATAACAGCAACAAAATGTGCTGCCTGCACCATGGTAAGACACAGCTGTTTCCATGGACTGTCCCACAGGGCTCTTTCTGCTTTTGTTCAATGTTTGCATTGCATTAGGTGCCCTCAGTTATTCAACAGGCACCATCACCTGCTTTTCACCAGCCCTGAGCCAAAATCACGTATTTATGTGCAGTACCCAGTTTCACAGCTTCAATGAACGATTGCTTTCAAGCAGGCTACATTGTTCCACTGAAATTTTAAACTCTCTTCTGAAATGTTGCCCAGTACTGAGGCCCTGACTTGTTAGGAATTATGTCTAGGGTAGAGCTTCCTCTGCTGAGATGCAAAGCAAAATTGACATTTTAAAAAAATACCTCTCTCCATCACTAGTAAAGTCCATTTCCAGAAAGAACAGAAAGCCAGTTATTCAACCACCTGTCTTTAAAAGGTGCTTAGTAAACAACCTGTCTTTCCTCAGAGATATTGTGACCAATAAGTATGTCAATGGAATGAAAGGCAATGTTTCTGGAAAGTACCTTAACACATAACTGAAGGCTCCAAACAAATATAAATGGATTTATGTGAAACAAGATCAGCAGAATGCTACAATGTTCCATAAGATACTTGGCTTTTTCCCCCTCACCTTATGATAGAGACCTTTAAACAATTTACTATTTAAAAATATTGGTGGGTTTTTTTTATTAAACACTGGGAAAATATCCCTCTGATATTTCCTGCAGAATATATAACAAGAATATAAAGTCTGCTTCTCTGAAAGACATTCTATCAGGGAAAAGGCAACTGGAGCAAATCCCATGAGTACACAGATCAGCAGGTGCCATTTGGGTGTCTGGGCCTCTAGCAGTTTTTACAAAAATGTAATTTCATGATAGCTATCATTTGGATTGAAGCTGGGTATATTTGCTATTGTAACCACATCCTAGTGTCCACCCCTAAGAGAGTTCCTGGGAAATAAATATTAATCACTACAGTAGATGCTTAAGGGAAGGATACTAACCACCCCTCAAAATCTCCCTGAAAGCAAGAAGTCAAAGAGCTGAGCACAAGAGCGAGCACAGGGCTGTATGTCCAAATACATTTCGCCATCACCAGTGCCTAGAGCTCAACAGAATTTGCTGGATTTCTGAAGCAAGTTATAAGGGCAATAACCGCCTTTGTTCCTAGGTGGCACAACCACAGACTTTGCACTATAAACCCCAAAACTTTCCAAGGCACTGTTTGGGGTTTTTTTGTTTGTTTGCTTGCTTGCTTTTTCCTTCCTCCTTTATACCATTCTAGCAAGAATTCACAATACGGAATGATCTGGACTCTTAAACTAACTGTTTTAAATTAATGGCTGAAATGGTACCATAAGCACCTTAGCAGAAGTGATGACACATAGTACACAAGTTAATTTTACTACCGGCTTTTAAGTCATATTTCTGTGCTCAAGCACTGCTGACTTGTGGACCATGGGTTTTTTGGACCATGTTTTTTTTGGACCAAGCTGATGTGTAACACACTGACTTTGGTTGCTGAAGGACATGGCAGTAGCGATTAACTACATTTAGAAACAGATATATTAAATCTCTTCCATTTAGTTGCATAAATGCCAGGAGACAATGGAGAAGGCTAAATGATATTCATCACTATCTTTCTGTGAAATAACAGATAGAGAGCTCACGAGTTCCTGGGACTTGTCTCCCCTCTGTTTTACATCTGTCCTTCCAAGTACTACCTTTGTAAGGAGATTCCAGGACACTAAGCAATCTCAATAAGCTAAAACGTTCTCCAGACCTAGCTTTCAGGAACACAGGATCACAACAGATCTGCTTCCCTGGCAACACCGTGCTGGCACCTTTCATATAACAGACGTGCTCCACTGCTTGCAGAGTTGGATGATGGATGGCTTTATTACAAAAAAAAAAAAAAAATATGGAAAAGGGAGATAACTGAGCAGTAGAAACAGTTGTGTTCCATCTAGTACTTGTTTTAGAGTCTTGGGCTGTACCATCATCAGGTCATTTGCTCAATAGCTAATTAGTGCCTGTGTATTCGGGGATTGACATATACAAATTAAAAAGCAAACCAGTGAAGGAATAACTAGAACTGTGTGAAGAGAGAACACCAAGATGGTACAGGTCTGCATAGAATATTTAACATTATGAAACAGTTTATTCAGAAACATCAAACTACACATGCTGAAAGTTACGCAGTGTGCTCATACCACCAAAGCTGTCATTTTCGTTCCCTAGCAGTTCTTACATATCACTTTTGTTTAGACAAGCTCTTCAGAATATACTGTCTTTTTATTTTATATCACTGGTAATACAATGGATTCTAGTTTTGACAGCATCCACTAAATGGTCTTACAGGTTAAATAATGATTATTTTTATACATATTTAAGCAAAACCTACTCACTTTCCTTTTTCCTTCCTACTTGTGTATATTCAGGTTAAATACATTACAAACAAAATTAAATTGAAATGATCTGTTGGTTCTGCCAAAATAAAATGGATGTTACTATGCTTTGACATGCTTAACTATTGTTTTAATGTTGATCTAATTTAAAGTGACTGTTAAGAAAAACCTATTACAAGGTTTAACATTAATAGTTTCAGCAAGCACAAATCAAGTATGCTCAGCTTCAGCGAAGGATCTTTTTGCTGTCTTAGCCACTAACTTGGCTCAAAGCTTAAAATTGAGCTCTGTATTCTTGTCAAATTACTATCACTGATAGAAGAGCTGCAATTTAGCTGGCTATTCTTCTGATGAAGAAACCAAAGTAGAATGAAGATTGCTCTTTCACAGATGTGTTGGGCCTACAGAAATAAAATTTGATCCCTAGCACCAAAGTCATCATATATTTTTCAAAACCATAGATGTGAAAATTAAACTGAACCATGAAGTTCTGGTTTTATAATTATTTGGTTTTTAATCTTGGCAATTTCTAGTCCCTGAGCACCCTGTCTATACTGAGCCCTGATGGTACAAATGATTGATAAATTAACAGATTGAAATTTATCAGTACTTTTTAAAATAGAAAATATGAGTTCCTACAAAGCCAAAATTATCATTAGCTACTGTCTGCTAGAATGCATATCCTCAGCCAGTACGAACAGAAATACCAAACTGTGCCCTAGTTGAACTGAAACAGTTACATGAGGCTTAATAACCCTGTCACATTAGATAAGTTAGATAAGCTATAAGTTTGAAAATACAATACCTGTCTTTTGAAGCATGTAAATTTGTTTGACCTTGTATCAGATAATGAATTGGAAAAAGCATGTATTTCCATACCATCACACTTACACTGAAAATATGTCCAAGAATACCATACCAACACTTGTTACAAAGAAGGACAATAGTTACCAGAGACAAAGAAAAAACTACCACCACTTGATCTACCTGGTCACAGATTTGGTTCTCTCTTTCCCAGACTTCTCAGTCAGGCTAGCTCACGGAAGTTTCATGAGGTACCCAGGAAGACCAAATCTATTCTCTGCCAGTCAGTTATATTTTCACTGTAAGAAAATACTCTGTTTGGGTGTTTACTTTTGTGCCACATCCTGTTTCATTATTTTGATTTTTTTGTTATTGCTGTGTTTTGCTTTGTGTACTATAACTAGATCAGCACTGTTCTATATACATATTCCAGTAACCCATTCACACACACGCTCGTGGATTGAGCAGATGAACAACTTTTACATATATTCTCATGTCTCAGACAACTGAAACTTTGAAAAGTAACTCTAAGCAAATTCGGTATTTTCACACAAGGCTTAAGAGTATCTTTTTCCCCTCAGTGTCTTCTAAGCCCTGGGTATGAAATAATTATGATCTCCAAAGCCGTTAATTGTGCTGTCCACAAACAAAGCATTATGTTTTCCGGTGGAGAATAAGCAGCAGGAGCAGATGAACACCTTCCCTTTCGTGAAATTATCAGTAATAATGAATAGCTATGCAGAAGGGCTAGATGACTCAGAGGGTTTTAAGTTACAATTATGTTACTAGGAGGACTGACTTCGCATCTGTAGTGACCAAACTCATTAATACTTCAAAAAGAATGTGCAAGTATTTTTTCCTCTACTTCTTAAGTAGACAAATGTCCATATTTAAAAAAATGAAGCAACACCCTCAGCAAAAATATAGAAGTTGCCCTTTTTAGTATCCTTGAAACCTTGACATGACCTACACATGATAAAAATAGCCCCTTTAGGTAAGGACAGGTATAAAGTATTCTGTAGAAATTCATCTTGCTCTACTTCAGCCATTCTTATTTACAGAAAGAAAAGTATTTAAATATCAGCAACAGAAAAAAGAAAACAATTTTTTTTCCATACATAGAAACAATTGTTTTTCAAAATATCCACTAAAAAATTATGAATAAAGTTGGCAGTCTCTTTTGTAAAAGTAAATATTGTTTTATTTAAAAAAAGCTTTTTCCAAAAGCTCCTTGACAATTTATAAAACCAAAAGAAACTTGAAGGTATGAGTCACAATCTTAGACATACAGTCTAAGTACAATGTTTAAACATCTAAAGATCCATGAAAAAGAGTGGCAGGCTTCCAATAATGCTGTGCAAGCAGTTACATCCCATATAATTTAGTCCATTTCAGATGTATTCTGAGAACGGAACATCTCAGTTACGCAAAATGTGGATGACAGCATCTGAAGAAACCAATGCAGTTATTCAGCTGAGTTCTAAATATACGTAAGGCAGACAAAGAATGGCAATGGAAAAGAAAATTCATGAGAAGTAGAGCTAAAATCTTATGAAATTTTACAGAAATAGAATCCACTGTGAAAAGTTTCAAACATTTTCCAGATGTCCTTTGCAATTAGCCTTTCCTCCTCTTTTTTAAGGGTACTAATTCTGTGGTTCACATCTGATCACAGAAAACTGTCTTCTCACTTCAAATAAGAACTGAAGGTAAAATAGTACCCCCGCTTCAACATTAGACCCAAATTTCTGAAAACCACAGTTCTTCTGATTCAAGAAAAAAAAAACCACAGTCAAAATAGTCTGACACACATACCATGAAAAGTAGCTGATAAAACAGACTCACTAAGAGCTGGAGCTCAGTTAGGAGATCCAGTTTCTAATCCTATTTGGTCTCTGAGTGGACTCAAGACTTTTTCTTTGCTGAAGTTTGCCTAAGAACACTGTGGAGATGGCATCTACTACAACAGAGATGTCATGAGCCTTTAAGATTCTGTATTTAGAAATGCTAAAGAAAAACAGTGCATTCATATATACTATTTAAGTAATTAAACCAAATAGGCCTGTGGTGTTAATATTAATAGAATAGCAGCAGACGATACTTTATCAAGTAATCCCGTAATCCCATAATCCAGGCAGTTGCGCAGGTCACTTGCCATATAGATTTATATAAACACTTTGAGTTACATTGCAGTATTAATTATATCATATAAGTCTGGAGAATATGTTTGACATCACAAGGCTGTTCAACAAACTGTACCTGCCCTGAAGGTTGGTAATTTGCACACCGATTCACTCAACTTTGTTACTTTAACAAGGTAAGGACTTTTAATGCAATGCTTTTCTGAGTATAATTTGAGCTGCCCTGTGAGCTTCTTGCGGATGGAACTCAGAGCCCCACAGATGGCAGGGGACCACCCAAGCAGAAACGCAGATGATCTGGGTCAAACTATATTGAGTTACCAATTAATATAGCTTCCCTGGTCAGTGTAATTTTGTTTCTCTAATTGCAAGGATTTCCTAAGAATCTCTAAGGGAATAAAGCTCCCAACTCCCATTAGAAATCAATACCAGCAGAAATACTATTAGCAAGGAAGGCTTTCGAAAAAAAACAATACACAACTCAGGTAAGCTTCAAGGACTACATTCTCTCATAAATTAGTCTCATCACAATGCACTGCTGAAGTCAGAGAGCTATCAGTGAATGTTGCACCTTCTTACATTGCAGAAGAATGTGGCCTATAAGATTAGCGTTCAGCATCCACCCAAACTTGTCTTAATCACTCCTTAATTTAGACAGCATTTAACTTGGTTGTTATCCCTTCAATGCATCTGCACTGGATAGAAATGGGGAGTGGAGAATGCCTGGCAAATCCATGCACATTCAGCAAGTTGATTAATATGTAATACAGTTTGTAATAATACCTAAGTAATTCTTCCATTATGAACTCAATCCAATTCTACTATTTGATTTCAGAAATGGATTTTGAACACAGGCCTGTTTGACTAATCGGATCCTCATTTTCCTATTCTTTTCTATTTAAATGCTGACTGACATAGTTATGTTTGGGAAGGCAGTGATTTCATTACACCAACAGAGGGAACTGCCATTCCAACAAAGTGACAAGAGCCAAATTGGCCAGAGGAAAATATTCCTTCCTAGACTGAAGAGATCCACATGAGAAATTCAAGCAAAATGTCACCTCTCAAACAATGACGACAGGATTACAAAAATCTAATTAGCTGTTTCATTAGCCGAATCCTATCTATGGTGACAGCAAATAATGGGTATTCGGAAGCTGTCCATCCATTTTTAATACAGGCGCTGTCATGGAGATACTAGGTCTAATATATTCTCTGCATTGCCTCTGTTTGCAGAGTGACTTCAAGGAGGATTTTCATCTGGTTTGTAACAAATGGTAAAGATCTAAAGGTGTAATGCATCTCTAGGATCACACATTGCCTACATCCCTGCTGAAACAGTTTTCATTTCCTACTTCCCTACATCATTTAATTGATTGCATTTCTTTTTCAGTCTGTTTGGACAGGAGCACCCAAAAAGCTTCAGTGCTAAATAAACATACTCAAATTTCCTAATAAACAAGTCTAATTAAGATTAATTGAACTGTTGGAGGTAAATGAAGATAGCATCCACAAGAGACTATTCACTCTGCCATAAGAGACTATTCACTTTTGAATGAATAGGGTAGAGAAGACACCCCTTTCCTTCCTCTTATCAATGTCATTAATTTCATTTCCATCATAACAATCTCCATTAACCCATTATCAAAGTATTACTGCTGGAAACAAGCACTGAACTTGCAGACTGAAGTAGCAGGGATATTTCACATGAATATATATATATATATATGCCTCTCCCCACTTTGGACAGTGGCTATTTACCTCCCTTATTCAAGGCTCCCAGATACTCCAGAACTTGCTTCATCTAGTGCAATTTGTGGTTGTAGCAGCTTTTCAGATTGACAATGTAGGCTCAAGTATTTCAGGCCAACATTATTGCTGTATCAGTCAATGTTATTTTCTGTTCAAAGCACTTAGTGGTGCCAATACCACCAGTAAAATATATTTCTGATATTCCAACTTGAGACACTTGCTCTGCTCACACCACAGGCAGACTGACTTGCAAAACTAAACTGTTTCAAAAGGAAAAGAAAACCCAATCATCTTTATATCTACAAGAAAGAAGAAAACCAGGGAAAGATACTACTATAATCTTTGTAAAATATACTTTTGTACTTGAGTAAGAATTTCAGAATTTAAAAGCATGCAGTAACATCACATGATCAGGTATTTTCTCAGCTGAATACCTCTGAACATCATTTACCCAGCAGTGGAGACCATCTAACTTGTCCTTTGTCTTCCTACTTAACCCAGAGATAATATAGTCAAGGTTGCTTTTTTTTTTTTGCCTTCTTTTTTTCTTTTTTTAAGACATAAGAGAAACTCAGGTATGGAAAACTGAAGATAACTAGCCCAAGTTGCAGGGGCACTAATGCTACTACGGCATTTTAAATAAATACCAGCAGAAAAAGCAGCTACTGGTCTAAAAGGAATACTGTGAACTGAAGTTAAATGCCTAACCTTGCAGTAAGAACAGTAATTCACCAAACAATAGCAACAAAGTAAAGGCTGGACAACATTCCTTTTGATGAATTTCATTTTTATTGTTTCCTTCTCTCATTAAGTTCTATGAGCTTCTTCAAATTAAGTATTTTCAGTGAAGAGACATTATAGCAAACAGTCCTACAGTAACAGCAAGATTTTAGAAGTGATGTGGTTGTCTACACTTCTGTTATTTCACTATTATTTTCTCAAAAGTACAGAGTAAGTTGGCATTCAAAAATAAATTCAGTCTTCCTTAAAGCACAGACATACTGTAAACCAGTAGCTGAAGGAATAAAATGTGTAGCTTTTACTTTGCGTGAAAAGGGAAGCTTACCATCATAAACAAAATTCATATTTTTCTTACCAATATTCTGAGGAATTTGAGGTAAAAATAAAACTGATCCTGGAAAAGAGAAAGAGGGCATTTAGATAATATCCTAGCAAATGCTTCTCAAATGGATCCAGTTATAGGGAAAAAGCAATGACATACCCCAATAATTTCAATTTAATCTCTGTCATCAAATGAAAGAAGTATCTCAGGAAATTAGTTTAACTCTTAATAAACTCTTGTGGTGCTAGCTCAGTGTCATACATATAGGAGAGAGTTTAATCTGCCCTAAAAGGTAAGCTAATATGGTGCATCTATGCTAGATTCAGCACTCTACAGAAAAATTTCCTTCAGCCCCTTGACCCCAACCTAAGATACAAAACTGAATTCTGTGAAGTTTAAAGACAACTACCATCTCCTAATAAGAGAAGATTAAAACAAACCAGAAAGAAATCAGAATCAGACAGAAATTAAGCTATATCTGGCTTTGTCTTCATTTCCTAGAAGACCTCCTTCTACCACAGTCCAAAAAGAACTGAGCACTTAAGAAAGCAGGTCCGATATAATTCCTTACAGGAGGTCCCACCATGCCTCAGTTTAAAGGCTCAGTGCTTCCTGCCTCACCAATAGCACAAATTGGGTGGGCTAGTAATAACCCAAGACAAAGAAGAATAACTGAATGGAGGCACGTAACACCATATGTATGTGTTTGTGAAACGGCAACCACCCTCTTGAGGAACAGAGAGGTGTCTAAAGGAAAAGTCTACACATTTACGTGAATAGACTGTTCAGATTCACGCCAACTTCTGGTCTGAAAAAGAACTGCAATTAACAATCTTTAGAGAAGGATACACAATATTAAGTACTGCTGCTACTGTATAAGTTAAAACAGGCAATGAAGGAGAAGACGGGTGTAGCCCTGGGTATGCAAAGATATTGAGAGCAGCCAGGAAGGTTTAGAGAGAGCAAATTTAAAAATAATTACAGTTTTGTAGTGTATTTCATGGAGACAAAACTGTCTCACCTTGTTGTTCTGATGAATTGTCACCATGATGTTCGTGTTGTGTTTGAACAACATTTCCACCAGCTTTCCTGTGTACAAATTTAGAAGTTATTAAGAAAATAGTTCCTGACAGTCACACAAATTTTCTGCCATTTTCTTTGCCATTATTGGGGCTTCTTATGCAAGGCAGCAACTCTTCTCTACTTTGCCTTTTGAACATAATTTTGCATTGTGGAATCCATTTTCCTACTTTAGGAAATGCAATTTACAAGACCATTTTAGACAACAAGTATGCTGCCATTAGGGTTCTTCTACTGTATTTGCTTTGAAGTTGTTTGATTTTTTTTTTTCCATATAAGTGGGAGCTGTGGGGTTTGAGTACAATGAGAATTTCTAAGATCCGAGACTCAAATATATCATCTTAAGAATTCTCAACATCTAATACCTGTAATTCATATAGGGACATCAAAATCTAACCAAATTGTTTATTAATGCCTTCAATATAATTCCCTCAAAATTATTTTGAAAAATGAAAATTTAGCTGTTAATTCTGTAGGTAGTGAGACAGAAAGGAATCCAGCTCATTAACTCCTTCTGGCTCTACGGTGCAAAAAGAAGTGAAACCCCTGTTTTGGAAACACACACACGCTGATAAAGCTTTCAGAAAGACCTGCTATGGAAATACATGAACTCTGAGTCTGCTTCATTCTCAAAAAACTGTAGCGTCAAACTTTATCGTGCCTAAATCTTGGGCAGAGAGCTTAACAAATTCAAGACATATATATAAACATAAATCCAGCAATTAATTATTTGCCTAGAAGTGAAATGTCATACCCAGATTTTAGCTTTTTAGCTCTCAGAAACAAGTCTAAAGATAAATACTTTCTCTAAAGATTTGGGGAAAGTTATATCTTACAATGATCATTCAAAATAGAGGACACATTAAGCAATGGATTACCTGGGGGCTAAACATACTGCAAGATTCATGGAGCCAAGCAGACAGCAAGCAAAGGGTGTGCGTTTAGGGCATCGATGTGGCATCCTCAGTTCTGGTTTTTGACTACAAAGTTGTTCATCTTTTTTGAACCGATTGTCACAAGTAAAGACTGGGAAAGGGAACCTGAACAGATTTGGATCCCTGAAAGCAGTTTAGTGGCACTTGTGGAGAACTTTCCTTCAACTATGAAGAGTCATCTTCCTGATAATCAGCAGGGTTTATTAACAACAGTGCAGTGCCACAGAAAGTTGGAGCTGAGTAATGCAGTCTTTTCACCAGGGATCTCCTTACAGCTTGATCCAAGACATATCCTTAGTACCTTTTGCTATGAAAGTCTCTTCTGCTAGCAAAGAATTTAAACAAAAAGGTGGGGTTTTTTTTAAATTAAATTGTTGGAGAAAGAAACAAGAACACAGGTCTCAGTAACCAACAGGAAACCAAACCTATGTTATTTAACAGACTACAGATTCTTCCTTCTTCCCTCAATACCCTAAGAAGGCAGAAATTGGCTGGATTTGTGCAATGTCCTTCATACTAAAAAAACAGTCACTGAGAGAATGGACAAACCTGTCACAGAAAGGACACAAACTAGAGGTTCCAAACCAAAAGTCTTATCCAAAATATCACTACCTATTCTATTTTTCTTCAAATAAATATTCAAAGCCTGTTTTCACTCCGGCAGATTCATAGTAAGCCAACATGCCGCAAAGAGCTCCTCTTGTTTATGACATTACCAGTTCTGTTGCTTGGATATTTTTTAATTGACATTGTTTTGTTATCTTATGATTCAAAACAGCCAGCATATAGAGTAAAGAGTTCCCAGGGACACAGTAATGCAACCCATGCTCTCCAATAGAATTATTATTCAGGAATAATGACCCTGTTCTACTGTAGGCAAAGACTGCTGCACTAAAAGAATAAACATTTACTTGCCAGGTTGTGCCATTTGTATGTCCTTTGTAAAGCCTCATTACAGGGAACATGTATATCAAGCAGATCTCATAGTAAAATATTTTAACTTTTGCAGGGGGATCTTCGTAATACAAGGCTCTTAGTAAACCAACAAACCTCCACTGGAGAGCTGCGCAACATCTTTCAATTATAATCACCTTTCAGTACTCTTATCTGCCTCTAATTCAATTTTTTCAGTTATTCCCTAGACTTTGAGTAGCCAGGACAAAAGCATATTCTTTCTTAGTCTGTAACTCTTGAATATTTCCATCACAGTATTTCATCCACTTGGCAGTCAGTTTAAAGCAGAGTAGGGGAGAGAGGTTTAAAAAATAAGTGGAAAATCGAATACTGATCTAATGGGAAGAGAAAAAAAAAAAGGAAAAAAAAAATCACTCCTTCAAATTCAGTCATCAAACCAAGCTGCAAGTTCCAAGGCATTTATAGAAGAGAAGCAGAATTAAATTAATTTCAAGTAATCAGAAGCACATACAAATGATCCAGCTAATAATATGGTTCCCTTTCTGCCTGTAACAGTACTTCCCTGGCCCTGTACCAATCTAAAATGAAGAAATTCACACAGTGGAAGGAAATGAAGCCACAGTTGTGATTTCAGCATTCTCATCTGTTGTCTTGTTAAGTGCAGACTTGAGGTCAGAAAGTACTATTTGCTTTGTTAAAAAGAAAAGTAACAAAAATTCCCCAAAGGAATCTGGTACATTCTGCAAAAGGTTATCAGAGAAGTAGAACCATCAGTCAGGGTATTTGAAATGAAGATTGCAATGGAATTAGTAGTCCCCACAAATGTTTCAATTCATAATCAAATTAGCAGCTCAAGGTTTAGGGAGTGAATTCAAATAGATATAGTCAGTCTGTGCAGACTTCATAATTTTTCATTCCTTCCTTTTATTTAGGATATTATAATTAAATGTGATTTCAAATTGAATGTAATAAAGTACAGCTTAGAAGTATTTCAAGATTCTTAACAAAAATAATTAGATTCTCTGATATTATTTGAAACCACACTACTATAACCTCTATTAAACTTTAAAAAAAGGGAAAAAGAAAGAAGACAAGGAAGATGAATTTGTCTGTTTCATTGGAATCCAGAATGAAACTCTCTTTAAAGAGATACATTCTATTTTTATTGCCTTAGCTGTCTGGGGAAATCTCTTTCCGTGCTTCTACTTTCAACTAAACTAAGATTTGCTGAAGAAACAGCTTCCAATGGCATTTGTTTGGTGACAAAAATGTAACGTGAAAATTAAATCTCAGGGAACCAAAGGAAATTGTCAGTGCCCTCAAGTAACATGGAATGGAAATGTAAGCTTAGTTAGTAAGACATCTGGATCACTTCTAACACCACAGCACAACTGAACAATTAAAAATATTTCAAAACTTCCTTCAGTGCATTACTACCACTTCAGATGCTGGAGTTCATTGACACAGAGGAGGGAAGGAGGAAGGACCTGCAGGCTGCAGAGCCGCACGGCTGCCAGCTGCTACTCTCTGAAATCAATGGGCCATAGGCACGACAGAGCAGATCTGTAGGCTGCCTGGTATTTTATGAAATATAACAAGGAAGAAAGTAGAAAGGAACACAGGAAACTATATTTATGTATAAATATATAATTTAAACCCAACCCTAAATAGACCATTTCTCTAGGTTAATTAGGCCTGATACAAACAATAGCCCACAGCCGCTGTTAAAATACTGATTTCTACATACACAGATTTATATGTAGAGATCTTTTTCTTCTAATTTGTACGAGAACAGCATGCTCTTTGATGACTTTACTGAGACTCCCATATCTTTTTCTTAAAAAAGCCACACTCCTTTATTCAACGATAACAAGGGTCACACTGGGGAAGAGATGCCGCCATTCAGATCTTTGGAATGAAAAGTAGCAGGCCTTGAAAGTGATCTTTTTCATTCATGCTGCTAAATTGAGGATTAGCCTTCATTCTTTTTTTCTATTTCTAATTCTTTCTTTCAGCTGCCATATATTCTAACGAACATAAAGCCAAAGTTAGAGTTGATCTTTTTAATAAAAAGAACTACTCTCTTTTACTTAGTTCTTCTATCCTTAGATAAAGAGTGACTACCGGTATCTATTTATCCACCACAAGAGAACAAGGCAGACTGACAGAAAGGTGCGCAATGCATATGGTTTTGGTGGGGCAGAGTTGGTACCTGGTTAAAGCATAATGCTATTGTAGCCTTTTTAAAAGTTCCTTTTATTTTTCATCTATATATATTTTTAATGTGAAATGTAAGAACACATTTTCATTTAAAGTGTTGTGAATAAAATCTTCAAGTATTTGGACCTTTAAAAGTACCACACTTAGAAGAGACAATTGGTTAAAAATAATAAAAAGTACAATGTCCTCAGTTTACTTCTGCTAAATGCTACTCAGCCATCATTTGCTTGTGTACAACCAGGTAAACAGAAATAAACATGGTAAAAGGGTAAAACCTCCAGCTGAAAAGTTTTCCTCACTGGAAATTTGAAGGGGGGTGTGTGTATAAAAATAGGGAAGTCTTAACACATAAATGGTTAAAAGCATCATGAGACTAATATATCTACAAGATACATTGCTCTGTTTTACCCCAGAAAGGAGCAAAACAAGGAACACTGATGTACACTATTCTCACACTGCTCCACCAGAAGCAGCCTGTGGATTTTGCTTCCCGATACACAAGCATGGCAATATCCTACTTCCAACTTTACCACAGACCTGCTTGCTATTACAAATGCACTCTAATACAAATTCTGATTCTGCTTCATTAATTAAATTTTCTTGTTCATCTATTTCCTCTAATGGACTCAGAAAATGCATCATTTACAATTTTTACCTTACATTTTTTTCCTCTCTGCTCCCAATATTTCCCATAGGAATCGGCTAATTAAGCTTATGCTTATTAGAAGTTCTCCTTTTCTCTTTTTTAAAATTGATAAAAAGCAAATCCAGTGAAGAGGCCCTTTAATCTGATAGATAAAACCATAACAAGATCCAACATTAGAAAGGTAAAGTTAGAAACATTTAAATTAGAAATAAAGAAATATTTCAATTTGAAATAATAACGTCTTAACATTGTGAAGAATCAAAAAGTATTAGAGCTCAATAAGGGAAGGTTCTCTCATCATGTCATTTATCAGGGACAGGATACATTTCTAAAAGATAGCCTGTAGTTCATCCTTGAGTTGTTGAACTCTGTCCTTTTTATGTATTAAGTAGGAAGCGCTAATGCCCTTTCTTCAGGAATTACCAAACAAAATACTAAGGCTTGAATGATCGTATTATCAAATATGCGCCTTTCAATTATCCACGGACAGGTTATCCAGGCTATGGGTTAACAGTGCTAGAGCTTCAGAAACACCTGAATTGGGTGTACAGGAGAGTCAGATTGGATCTGACAAGGATTAATACCTCAGTTGTAGTTTATGGCAGAACTATGGTTCTCCTCAGGTGTGAAGAACAATACAAGTTAGTGAATCCCATTATACCTGTGCTGATTTCCTGCATGCACCACCTTGCATATCTGTGTATCATGTTCTTAGGGCTTCTGCAAAGTTGACGCAGAGACATGCCACTGTCTGAACTTAAGGTCTAGTAACTGTCAACTCTGTGGCTCAGCTAACAGACCCAAGCTCTAGTTGGGATATAGCTCAGCAGCAAATTCTTGACTCAAGCTTCCAGGGAAATTGCTAAATTGTAAGAAAGAACTGCAAGAAAGTACATATTAGATCCATGCAAGGTAAGAAAGGTAAAACCAAAGACAGATAAGCCTGACAAGGAGAGGTTCATGAGCAGCCCAAGCATTGAGCAGGAAAAATGCTATCAAAAAAAAGTTAGCAAAGCCTTAGAGGAAAAAAAATAGGGATTAGGCAGAGAGCAGCTCAGCAATGTCAAGGCTCAACCTGATCAAAGGAGCAAAGAAGGCTTACTCTTCTCCACCTGACCAATGACCACCTGGTCAAAGATTCATTGTGTGTCCTACAGGGATGGTGAACATTTAATGCCTAGCAGCTTGCTAGCTATAGCTACATGACATGTTGTATAAGCCAGTAACTGTTTAGTATTTTTAAATTATGTACATCACGTACATGGTTTTGTACATGCCCAAAGGTTACCCAGAGAGGAAGGGTTGCAATCTGGCTATTTAGGTCATTCTGGTGTCCTTTATACATGAAATTTGGTACTACAGGTTCAAAGAGAACTAAACAGCTCAATAGGAACATGTGAACACAGTGCAGCTGAACTAAGCCAATACAACCACGTGGTAATAAGGGCTGGAGAACTCAGTGTAGGAATGCATAGGTAGCTCTTCCAAAGTCAGCTCAAAGTCAGAAGAGCCAATCAATGCTGAGCCTGAATCAATAAATCCTATTGTACCATATGAAGTTAGGTTGAAAAAGTATCTTAATCAAAGACACCCCCCCATCGTGTCTGTCTTCACCATATTATTTGGCTTCTGAGGTATCCCAGACACCAACGAACCCGGTTTGTCAAATAAACCCCGAGCAGAGTCTGTGTTGGAGAAAGGATAATTAAGCAGCTCTAAAATAAGGGTAAGTAAAGAGGAACACCATTCTTCAGAATATCATATGGAAGCCATGTCTCAGGTAGAAAGCTTGAAGCAAAGATAACAATAAACAGGCAGACACCCATCAGGGTGCAAACTTGCCATTGACAAGATTTGTAGAAATGCGTTTCCTTCATTGCCTCTTTGTGACAGGTTAGTCCCATTTCTAATAGATGCAACCAGGGTAGATGACTAATCTTTCAGTTCATCAAGGAAAGGGTTCAAGTGGAGATTCGACCAGCTTGTTTTTCAAAAGGTAATGCACAGTTTGCGATTGATTTTTGTTCAATAGACTACTTGCATCTGACACTAGCTAAGCTAATTAAAATACACATTTTTCAAAGCAAAGCATGATACTATGGCCAAAAAGATTCCCTTGAAATTCAACAAATTGAGATTAGTACTACTTTGAAAACTTACTCTTAACAATAAGGCATATGAGCAATATGTGTAAGGACAAAGCCCCAGTCTTTCCTCTGAGCCCTCTGACTTCAGTCAATGAAGACAGATTTTGACATTATTTAGGGAGGGTTCTTTGGTAAATATGCATTTTGTAATCTCCAATGGAAGAATAAATGCAGACAGATCAGTAAATATGTTTTTAGGCAGTATTTAAATTACTTATTATGTTCCTGAGAGATTGAAATGGCTTGCTTGGAGCTGTTCCAGTCTGTTATGCAAATCTAGTTTTAATGTATTTTATGAAATAGCAGAACCATAGGACTAAGAGATGGAAAAGACCTATTAGGTCATCCTGTCTATCTCTGCCCAGGAAGGATTGTTTCTATAAATGTTACTAGTCACGGGCAAAGCAAATCAAAGTATATTCAAATCATTTGTTTTCTGAATGCACATGCAGCTTCTGACCATGATCCCTCTGCTTAAAGTCAGAAAATACTTACCATTCCAAAAATGATTTAAAAATTAGCCATTTGTATCCAAATAAAAAGGAATCGTCTAAGATTTAAACTCAAAGTTTAAAGGCACAGCAGCAAATAAACCACAAGTCCAATACACTTTTTAAATCCCTCTCATACCACTATCCTCTAGAAATGCTGAACTGCCCATATCGCAGCTCCTCTTTTTACAGCATTACTGTAAAGTATCAGTGAAGTACTATGGCAGAGCACTAGGTAAACTAATTTGGGTGTAACTGCAGCTTAGGGTAGTTTAGAGCAAGCCGCTGGCTGCTCTAAATTGTACCAGAAGATTAACTGGAACTTGCAGACCAACAGAAACCCAGCCTTGCCCAATCTTTATGGCTCTGCCCAGCCATCCTGACACTGTGCCTGATCCTGGTTTCCCTGACCAGACCTGATCTTGTCCCCCATTCTCAGGCTGGCATCCCAGCCTGGCCTCATCAATCCTGTCCCCATAGAGATGTCTGACATCCTGGGCTGAGGCTGCCCAACTGGGGTGCCCCCCCCCAGCCCTGCTCCCTCACTGAGGGTGGTGGGACAGGCCCCCGGGAACCCCCAGTCCCTGCAGCACCCTGACAGTTTCTGTATTACCAGGCTTGAAAAGATGTAGGCCTGTAACCTAATCCGTATCACTGTTATGAGTTGAACCATGATATATTACCAAGTTTATGCAGAATTCTTAAGGAAATAACTTGTACTAAAAAATCCATGCAAAAAAGAAAAAATATTAAAAGTTAGACCTAATCCTTTTGCATTCTCAGTCAACTAAACTTCATGAGTGACAGCATAGATTAGGACTACTAACTTACTAATTTATTTTTACTTTTGTATTTGATTTATTCAGTTTTAAAAAAATCTTCGCCAATGCTGATGCTTACTAATTATATTTGTAACACCACTGAGTAAGAATGCACACATTTGAAAAGGGTCACCTCATGACTGATTTCTATTTTAATTCTATTCAATTTCATGGTTAGGTTTTCATGGCATAGGATAACAGTTTCTAGCTCTTCCCACAATATTGTATTTTGCAACCAAGTAAGAAAAATCAAGATGACACTGATACTTATCTACAAAAATAAAAACAGCACCAATTATTTAGTTGGATGCACTTAGGAGTTCAAGTTGCATAATACGTAACATAAGGCAAACTTGTTTAGACTATAAACAAACCAGAAAAGTTTATTTTTATTACATTAAAAATGAGTTCAAATCTTTACATGTTTGATCCTTAAACTTTTTATGATCAAACTTTGTTTTTCCCTTAAATAATTCAGGACATGAATTTGGACTAGAAAATAGCCACCAGTGAGATATCTTTTGCTATGAAGTCAGTAACTGAAAATTATGAGTGCTTCATTGCCACTAACTGGCCATTCCAAACAATTCATGGTACTTAATTCAGAATGATAAGGACAATTGTAGTCATTTCTTCACAGACAATTTGTGGTGGGTTGACCTTGGCTGGCCCAAGTCACTCCTATCCCTTCCCCTCTTCAACTGGACAAGGGAGAAAAAAAATATAACAAAAGGCTCATGGGTCAAGATAAAGACAGGGAGATCATTCACCAATTACCATCACTACCAAAACAGACTCGACTCAGGGAAATTAGTTTAATTTATTGCTAATCAAACATCAGAGTAGGGTAATGAGAAATAAAGACACATCTTAAAACACCTTTCCCTCACCCTTCCCTTCTTCCCAGGCTCACCTACAGTCCCAGCTTCTCTACCTCCTCCTGCCAAGCAGTGCAGGGGGACTGGAAATGGGGGTTACAGTCAGTTTGTCACATATTGTCTCTGCCACTGCTTCCTCCTCACACTCTTCCCCTGCTTCTATGTGGGGTCCCTCCCACAGGAGACAGCCCTCCATGAACTTCCCCAACACGGATCCTTTCCATAGGCTTCAGTTCTTCATTAACTGCTCCAGCACATGCTCCTCTCCAGAGGGTCACAGCCTCCTTTGGGCACATCCTCCTGCTCCAGTGCAGGGTCCTCCACAGACGACAGGTTCCACTGTGGACCTCCATGGGCTGCAAAGGGACCACCTGCTTCATTCACTGTGGTCTTCACCATGGGCTACCGGGGAATCTCTGCTCCGGCGTCTGGAGCACCTCCTTCCCCTCCTTCTTCACTGGTGTCTGCAGAGTTGTTTCTCACATCTTCTTACTCCTCTCTTTCAGCTGCTGTTGCGCAGCAGTTTTTACCCCTTCTTAAATACATTATCACAGAGGCCTTACCACCATCACTGATTGGCTCAGCTTTGGCCAGCGGCAGGTCCATCTTGGAGCCAGCAGGCACTGGCTCTACCAGACATGGGGGAAGTTTCTGACATCTTCTCAGAAGCCCGGCCTGCAGCTTCCCTGCTACCAAAATCTTGCCACGCAAACCCAATACACAATTAAATTGAAGGCTTTTTCCACCTGAAATGTTCAATTCGCATAGCCTATTTCTACAGGTCTTTTTTCAGAGGTTTCTCCTGCCCCCCTTCAGAACTGCTTTCTGAACAGAAGCGGAGCTTTTTATTAAATATTTTCCCCTATGGTATGAAATAATTTTAATGCATTTTTTGCCCGGACTGCCTTATTTTACTCAATGCATCTAAATTTAGGTGCATCTATTTATGGTTCTTAATGACTTACCAAAACATTTAGGACAATAAAACTTGAAGCCAAATAAGACATTCTACATTTTGATGTTAGAGGATTAATATTTTGTAAGTTTTAAAATTTCCGTTCAGGTAAAACTATCCTGGAGGTCAACTGGTTTCATCAGGAGGTTTAATGCAAGCAAGTATTGCCATCATGATTAAGGAAAAAATATCTCCAGGGGTTTTTTTGACTCTTATAGCCGTCTTCCAAAGTCACTGATTCTTTTTCATTGAAATTTTCATTAAAAGGTGATTAAAATACTACAAACAAAAAATAACGTACAAATTAAGACAAAAAAATTAGCCAAACAGAGTAGCTCTTATTAACAGGAAAACTGGAGCATAAAATATGTACAGAACAGGCTCCAAGTAGACCATAAAACTAATAGGCAGACAAGACTTATCTGCAGATTTCTATGTAAGTGTATAATTTTCATTACATATATTCTTTATTTCCTGTTGTACAAACAAAAGCATACATAAGTGCATATATAAATTGTGAGATACCCCCTCAAAGTTTTCATAGTGCATAAAGTGGTGAGTAGTATAAAATATTCATAAAAGGATTTTTGTCCCCCGAGTACAAGCACTGGTAGGCAATTGTAGGGACATCCCTGAGAACCCACGCAGCTTTAATGTGCAGAGAAAAATGGAAATAAATGGTTTGTCATGAATGCCCTTGGCCTACAGAATACCATAGTGTATCAGTAGTTACTTGACTAACTGGCAGCCCAGGAAGTTTATGAAAATATCAGAAAGCTTCAGAGTCTATGGGCTAAACTAAGTTTGATTAGACATAGCTGGACTAGCTTGCCTACCTGAATACATCAGCTGTATAGCTGTGGCAGTGTTTAATTCAATCTGTAAAATTTGCCTAAGATGCTGAGCAAGTCCTCAGGTGTTTATCCCTCACTGAGTGTCATGTTACCGTAATAAAACGCTCAGGAATTTCTGAGCGAGCAGATACAGTACTCTATATTACAGTCAGAAGCGTGACTTAATTTTTACATCCTTCAAGGCACGTATGTGGTCTGGTGTCTAGTGTGAACTGACTTATTCAAGGGTGAATAAGTATTGCTGGATGTTTAAACCTAGGGCTAGAACTAGGAAGCCAGCCTTTTAATACTTTCTTTTCCACTTCCATCCCTTTCTCCCAGCTTCCTGCTTTGCAATGCCTATTAAAAATGCTGCAGAGAGCAGCACCTACAGTCCAGGATTTTGTTTTGTGAATGAAATAGATTGCTTTTCTTTTTTAAAATACAGATAAAAGAACATTAACTGTCCTTTGTGCTACATTCCAGACTGGTTATTTCCACTTTTTTTTTTAATAACTATAAAAGCCTAATAGGACTTGTCTAATGTATTTCCGTTCTCTCAGAAAACACAAATGTGTGCACAAGTACAATCACATACACAAACCCCATGTTATACACACTACCCTCCTTTCTTGATGATGCTTGTTATGAGAGCTGGTGGAGATAAGAAAAGCATAAGCATGTGCATTGATGAAGGAAATGTAAAGGAACTCCAACAAAAGCCAGTGATCCGACCTTAATTTCTGAAATTAAGAATAAGCATGATGAGCATCTGCCACCCTTCCTATTTTTTCCCTTTCTGTAGTCTGTTCTTTATCTGAGACTATATTTGGATCACCTTGATCAAGAAAGGGAAAGTTTAGAGCTGACTGTAAATCAGTAAAGAATTTAATGTAAAAAAGAAGCATCAGTACAGCAGGGAACAAAGTTATTTGTTTCCCAATTGCTATATCAAATTGAGTTTTAAATGATTTCAGACTTAGTTCCTTAGCTAAATAAACTGGCATTTAGCCTGCTGCACCTTTGCCAGCACTTAGTGCATATTACTACTGCTCATACCTCTTTAGTGCAAGTATACAATATACAGGTATGCTGAGTTGGGGTTTTGGGGTTTGCTATCAGCAGCATCACTTTTTGAAAGAAGGACTGGAAGGAAAAGGAATATTGTAATGACTCAGTAGGCTCAAACGCAACATTTTGTCTTGATACAAAGTTTTCCAGTTGTACTAAGGCACCACAGAAACCAGGAAAATAGTCCTTTTACAATAGACTGTCTAGCACCCTTCAGTTAGCTGTAAACAACCTGTGGATCAGGGAAGTTCCCTATATAAAGCGTCGTATATTAAATCTCATTATCAGCAGCTACATCCACACTAGTAAATCAAGCCCAGAATTGTTGCCAGACAAACAGTCACAGAACAGACCATTCCTATGCTAGCAAACTCTTAGCCTTAGGTGGCTACATGCACTCTGCTTATTGCAATAGACCCCATAATGTTCTGCCTTCCACCAAAAAAAATTCAAACCTACCCTATTCTCACTGAAAACAATGCCAGAACTCTCTT
This sequence comes from Egretta garzetta, assembly GCF_000687185.1. Classification (NCBI taxonomy): domain Eukaryota; kingdom Metazoa; phylum Chordata; class Aves; order Pelecaniformes; family Ardeidae; genus Egretta; species Egretta garzetta. Next base: position 1,515,101 of record NW_009269999.1, read on the forward strand.
TCTCTTCCTGAAGCCCATTTTTAACATTGGCATTTAAACAATCTCTTTCCATAGTTAAATATTACAACAGCTAATGAACTGTAACATGCAATTCCCTATTTACTTATTATCCATTAAGCTACCTTTCACTCATCCACCAGATACACACAAAAGCACTGCACAGAGATCTACATCATTAAAATATATTTAAAAGGCCACAATAATTACTGTAACAAAAATAATAGAAAACCATGCTAAAGAATGCATACACTATAATCACTGAAAGCACCTTTAAAGCCAACTATTAATTGTATTGTATAATTGATTATTGTATTATTTGAGTAGTAGTTAAAATAGGAACTTTATCCAGAAAAGAAACTTTTGCCTAAGGAATGGATGCCCTAAGGTAGAAATAGCTCAAAGGGACATGCTTAAAGCAAAAAGGAATAACAGTTATGTCCTGGTTTGAAGTAGTCACCTACAGGAGCTCACTACAGGGATGAATAATATTTTCAAGCCAAGGCAAAAAAATTCTTTGTGAAGGAATATAGATCCTTAGTAACCAGTGCTGTATTCAGTATCTTCCTATTATGCCGTTCTTCCTGAATTAAAATTACTCCATCTTACACCTGAGGACTGTAAGTCTTGCTTATGCTATCAAACATGAATGCACTGAATGCTCTTCCACACTATCGGGCAGAAGTGTGTAGTGATGTTCTTGTTTTTCTCCTTTCAGCTTCAATCTATTAAAGTCTTACATCTCATATCTCAACTAAAAGATGTGTGTATTTCCACACTTCCACATCGTTCTTTCCAATTTCTCACATATATCACTTTATAGCCTGGAAGATTTTACTCAGTTTGTACTGTCATATTTTAGTAGTTCTGATTTATTAAAAAAAAATGTGATTTTTGATAGCCAAAATAATTCAGTGTCTAAAGATGTGTAAGAGAAATGGAAAAGACATTAATTTCCAAAGCACACTTATACAGTAACTTCAGAAAACTATTAGCATTTTCTGATCAGACACCAGTCTCCCAGGAATTTACAAAACTAAATTTTGCTTGCTTCCTTCCTTCTCCAGTTTCTGATAGCCTATTGAGCCAATAAAAATAGTGGAAAACTTAAGTACCCCCTGGAGACTGGTTATGCAAGCATTCATTGCTTAGGGGAGACCTCCCTCAGGAATTGGAAGTCTTGCTTAAGCAAGGTAAACAAATCCCATTCAAACCATGCTCAAGCATGTTTTAATAGATTCTCTTATCCGACATGATGAAGATCTGATTCTATACTATATAGCTGCCCTAAAAAGTATATAAAGTGTCTATGTAAGGAATTCCAACTCATAGAAATCTTAATGATGTTTAAAACTTGCGAACATGGCCCAGATGTAATTCTTTACTTAATTGCTTCTTTGCTTAATTGACATCATAGAGCCGTAGCCTTCAACCTTACCCATTCAGAGTTAAGAATTACCAGCACCGTCATAGCATCCTGGTCAAAGAACACCAATGTAAAAACCCCACCCATTTAATTCTGTTTGAAGTTACAGAAAGTATTCTTTATTTGAAGCTAGTATTGAAGTATATATTGAAGATATAATCGAAGTATTATATCTGATACTTTCATGTTTGTTTCAATTTTCCTGTGCTGAAGTTATTTTGGGTACTGATCTGTAGGGACTTAAACATGCCACAACTTTATTGGAACTGCTCTGTGTACACATTAGTCACATGTAGATTTTGCTACAAGGTGCAGCCTTAGTCCAGGTGATGTGACATTGGGTTAAGCAAGGACTACACAGATTCTATCCACTTAGCACAACAATGTATAACTTCTTATGAGTCATATCAAAAACTCAGCTGTATTCATATAATTATTTCTTAAATTTATCAGCCTGATGAAATATGTTGATGTCTTCTCTGTGTACCTCTAAAACCAGTGCATGGTACATTGTTCTTGCTTTTGCAAGTTTTCACATCTAAGCTTTGCTTTTATGTGACACACCAAAGGTTGTCACTGATATGTAAATTATATCTCGAGTATTTTTTACATTTTGTGAAATTATAATAGAGTTCAAAGAGTTCTGCTTCAAGTGCTAGTATCTGTAACCCTTTGGGTTTCAGTTTGTTTCCCATTTACTCATTCTTTTACAATGAAAGAAGTAAAATAAAGTTAACAGGAGCTGCATTGTGTATTATTTCCAGGTTGTGATCCTCAGTGACAGAACTGTATCTTAATATCCATAATATAAAATATTACTTGTCATAATGTCATTATGGTCATTATTCACCATTCAATGCTATTTTGGATCCTCTTCCATTTTATTATTGTAAGAATTGGAAGCAATTACATGGTTGTTAACAACATACATGAATAGCATTTGTAACAATAGCTATTTTGTATATCACTATTTTCGTAAAACTTTACATATCTGGCATTATTCCAAAGTGAATAATGATTTGTAATTACATTTAAAGCATCTAAAACCAGCCAATGACACTTTGTTCTCCTACTGCATGGAATTTAAGAGGAGAAAGCCTATCACACAAGGCAGTAAACTCCGTATTATAAAGACCTGCTTATTTCCAGAGATACAGCTGATTCCAGGCCACTGCAGTGAAGGTCTCAGGACGGGTTATGCTTTTTTACTAGAATTCCTTTAACAAACATCTAAACTGCAAGAGTTTTAATAATACAAAATACTTATCCTGATTACAAATCAAACAGAATTTAAAATGGCTGAAAAAGTTGTTTGAAGTTGAAATTCTATTAGTATACTGAAAAGAAAGCTCAAACTCCCCTTCCCCACTCCCACCCCTTTTATTGTTACATAATGGATGTCCCAGGCCAAGTTTTGTACTTGCTGGGGTTATTTTGCATTCTTACTCCTGTTACTCATAAATATGACTCATATAATACACAACACTTCCATTTAGAGCTTGAGTTAGTAATACTCTTAGTCATTTCAGGGTTTACATATAATTAAGAGTATTTTAGATCTCTTTGGATAGCTACTGTTGCCATCATTACTTGCAAGGGACCAAATCTATTAATACCTATTTTTAATATGTACTTTCAACACAAATGTATTTTGCATTAAATCAAGTTATCAAAACATCGGTACCCAACTCAAGCAGAATGGTTTTCTTCCCTCAAATGACATGCCCAAATGTTTTATACAATCAATAGAAAGTGGCAGGTACTATACAAAAGCAGCTGAGAAAGTGTAAAACATTTGGGAGAAACTGACTAATAGGAAGCAATAGTGGAAGTGTAGATGGGAGGAAATGTTAGGCACAGGAGGTCTATCCCAGTTTCTCTTCCTGTCTAGGCATCAGGATTTTTTTCTAAATTTGTTACTCTAATCACAAGCTCCTCTTCACAGACTGTTTTCTCAAGAGAAAATATAAAGACGTGCATCATGGTGCATCAAGCTAATTTGGGTCTCCACCAGACAAATGGGAGATTTTGACTTTATTTTTTCCTCAAAGTATTTCAAAGCACCATCCACCATATCACAAAAGTAATCTAAGTTGCAGAACAGTTTAGGCAATGGTATCACATGCCCCTTCCACTGAAGCTGGGCCATGGTTAACCACAGGGATAAAAAAAGCAGGCAAAATATGCTATACTTCTATAGTTAAGGTGCTAACCTGGGAGGGACATTTTTGGTGTGCCATTGTAGAGCACAGAAAATGCAGAGGTAAACAAAGGCTAGGATGGAAATCCAAATATGACAAAGTTAAGTTTTCTAGGGACTCGGGTACATCTTACTAGATCTCTGAATGAAAACCTAGAAAACTCTTGCACCTGAATGAACCTCTAAAATAAAGCACTCCGACAAAGGAATATATTCTGTGAGAAATCAGTATCTCGCGCTGGTAGAGCTCACGCTCCTGAGGGAAATGGGAAGGACAAAGAGTATAGTCAGGACCCTGAATTTTAGAAAAGCCAACTTCCAGCTCCTCGGAGGTCTATCCCAGTTTCTCTTCCTGTCTAGGCATCAGGATTTTTTTCTAAATTTGTTACTCTAATCACAAGCTCCTCTTCACAGACTGTTTTCTCAAGAGAAAATATAAAGACGTGCATCATGGTGCATCAAGCTAATTTGGGTCTCCACCAGACAAATGGGAGATTTTGACTTTATTTTTTCTCAAAGTATTTCAAAGCACCATCCACCATATCACAAAAGTAATCTAAGTTGCAGAACAGTTTAGGCAATGGTATCACATGCCCCTTCCACTGAAGCTGGGCCATGGTTAACCACAGGGATAAAAAAAGCAGGCAAAATATGCTATACTTCTATAGTTAAGGTGCTAACCTGGGAGGGACATTTTTGGTGTGCCATTGTAGAGCACAGAAAATGCAGAGGTAAACAAAGGCTAGGATGGAAATCCAAATATGACAAAGTTAAGTTTTCTAGGGACTCGGGTACATCTTACTAGATCTCTGAATGAAAACCTAGAAAACTCTTGCACCTGAATGAACCTCTAAAATAAAGCACTCCGACAAAGGAATATATTCTGTGAGAAATCAGTATCTCAAGTTCAGTCAATTGCTGATCTTTTCTAGAATTAGGTGTTTACATCTGTTTCACATTGAAAGTGCCTACACTGCACTGTCACTGACCTTGAGCATTTAATTCTTGAACTTGGCAAGCTTCTGTTGTTGCATAGGCATATCAGAGTGTGAACCGTTGTTCTCATGTCGTTGCTTCACAGAAATGAGTCAAACTTAAGAATGAGAAGTAGCTTGGGATAGAATTACATAAGTGGGAATGGGATTTCATAATGACTAAGGAAGGGTGTTTGGCTGTAGTCACTCAAGCATGTAAGTACTGGTGAGATGTGCTAGAACAACCCATTTGCAGAGACATTCTTTGCAATTTATTGCCATGATGACTCAGCAATGTCCTCACCACAAAATGACAGAAATGTATTTCTTCGAGGTATACAGAATGAAAGAAAACTGGTGAATAAAGCTCAAGCTACCAGCAGTCTAATCTGCCACAAGTAAGAAAAACTGAACAAATACATTACTATAAAAGGATATTAGAGAATACGGAAGTACATAATTGAATAAAGAAAAAGGTCCCAAACATCTGAAAGATCAACACAGTATTATTCCTAATGTTGTTCTCTGTATATTTCTGTACTGTATATTTCACAAAATTTGCTCTATGTTCTTTGCAATAAGACAGGCTGCACCTGGATTTTTCACACTGAAAAGCACCTGCAGTGTTAGCCTCTTCAAAGAACAGGTTTAGAATTACAAATTTTGAAAACAGGACCTCTGTCTGTTAGTGAAAATTTCATATACATCCAAAAAGAAGAAAACTATTATTTAGGGGAACATCGGCTTTAGGTGCCATCAAAACAAATGCAAAGCACAACATATTGACTAGGTTGGGGGGGGGGGTGTTTAAGAAACACACTTGTGTGATTATATGGAATTAAGTTTCTCACAAGCAATCTTGAATATAAATAAGAATTGAGGGGGGACTTAAAGCAAAATGCATAAAATTATACAATACATAAAATACATATTAGATTTAGCTCATTTAGGTATTTAAAGTAGGAGCATAAGACTATATTTGAATGTGCATATCATTCTTCCTGTTTTATTCACATATTAACTGTCCTTGTTCTAATATTTGAATACCTTTGAATAGTGCATTAAACAACATGACTAGCATTTACAGTGCATTCCCTTTTTCATACTTTTTCCCAAGGGGACAATAGTATATAGTGGGGTTTTATTTCACATAGCTTTGTTTCAGATTTATTAATAAATACACAGTCATCTCCCTATTTCCATCTTACTACAAAGATATCATGGGTTTTTTTTTTTCTTAAAAGATAATTCTGCCCAGGCTCCAGAAAAATCCCTTGCAAATTGTGCATATGGAATGGCTAAACAAGAGTGAAGCTCATAGTCCCAGTTCGCTTCACCTCACTTAATGTGGTACAGTCACCAGTACAGAAGGACATATCAAGGTTTTGCTATCTTAATACATTAGTTTTCTACAATTAGAAGGTAAATTCAAAACTAAATAAAGGACATCAGTGCCTATGGAAATGCAGTCATATATGTTAATTTGAATACAAAAGTAAATGGAAACTGATGAGGATGGGCAAAAATGATCTGAGGGCTGGAGCACCTCTCCTATGAGGACAGGCTGAGAGAGTTGGGCTTGTTCAGCCTGGAGAAAAGGAGGCTACGGGGAGACCTGATTGCGGCCTTCCAGTACCTAAAGGGGGCCTACAGGAAAGATGGGGAACATCTTTTTAGTAGGGCCAGCTGTGTTAGGACAAGGGGAAATGGTTTTAAACTAGAACAGGGTAGGTTCAGGCTAGAGGTAAGGAAGAAATTTTTTACAATGAGGGTGGTAAAACACTGGAACAGGTTGCCCAGAGAGGTAGTGGAGGCCCCATCCCTGGGAACATTCAAGGCCAGGTTGGATGGGGCTCTGAGCAATCTGATCTAGTTAGCGGTGTCCCTGCTCACTGCAGGGGGGTTGGACTAGATGACCACTAGTGGTCCCTTCCAACCCTAAACATTCTATGATTCTATGAAATGCCTTCCTGAGCTTTACTATGACATAAAGGGATACGTAATGCCTACATATAAAAATATTATTTTTTTAAGTAAAAAATTTTAAGACTAAGCTATTAAAAAAATAAAGCTACTTTGAATTTATTAATAACAGGTCACTAAGCAACTCCAGCATTTAAGAGATAGTATCACTAATTTAAGAGTTGCACTGCATGCATGAACAGCTAAAAGTTGGGCTACAAGCATATTATTAGGGGAGGAGAAAAAGTTTAAAAATGAGAAATTATTCAACTTTCAGACAGTGGCATATGGTAGTTTCCTCAAGCAGAGGAAGACTCGTGAATCATAAGGTCAATGATCTTATTAATCAAGATCTTTATCGGCACTGAAATTCTACTGTGGTACAGCTGAGCACCATGGATAACCAGCATGAGACAGCACTAATTCAGACAAAGCAAATTTTAGGGACTTCCTGTTTGTCAAGTCAATTGGTACAAAGTGACTCCAAGCAAAAAAGATGTTGCACAACAAAATTATGTTCTGCTGTTTACCACATGACATCTGCAAATTTTCCTGTTCATTAGAGAGCTTTACAATTAAACGGTAATAAGGGAAATGGAGCCCAACATTCAGTATCCTTTTTCAAACACTGGTGGAAAATTAAGATGCTAGCATCCTAGAAAAACATGCTAACAGTAGCATTATTAAAGTTGGTTGGTTTTTTTTTTTTTTTTTATTTCTGTACTCAGTATAGAATCATAGAATGCTTTGGGTTGGAAGGGACCCCTAGAGGTCATCTAGTCCAACCCCCTGCAGTGAGCAGAGACACCATTAACCAGATCAGGTTGCTCAGAGCCCCATCCAACCTGGTCTTGAATGTTTCCAGGGATGGGGCCTCCGCTACCTCTCTGGGCAACCCGATCCAGTGTTTCACCACCCTCATTATAAAGAATTTCTTTCTTATATCCAGTCTAAATCTACCCCATTTTAGTTTAAAACCATTACCCTCTTTCACAGCAGACCTTGCTAAAAAGACCATCCCCATCTTTCCTATAGGCTCCCTTTAAGTACTGAAAGGCCACAATCAGGTCTCCCCACAACCCTCTCTTCTCCAGGCTGAACAACCCCAACTCTCTCAACCTGTCCTTATAGGAGCAGTGCTCCAGCCCTCAAATCATTTTTGTGGTCCTCCTTTGGACCCACTCCAACAGTTCCATGTCCTTCTTGTGCTGAGGGCTCCCAAGCTGGACACAGTACTCCAGGTGAGGTCTTACCAGAATCACCTCCCTTAACCTGCTGGCCACACTTCTCTTGATGCAGCCCAGGGTACAGCTGGCCTTCTGGGCTGCCAGCACACATTGCCAGCTCATGCCCAGCTTTTCATCCATCAGTACCCCCAAGTCCCTCTCAGCAGGGCTGCTCTCAAACCTTCATCCCCCAGCCTGTATTGATACTGGGGGTTGCCCCAACCCAGGTGCAGGACCTTTTGCTTGGCCTTGTTGAACCTCATGAGGGTCACACAAGCCTACCTCTCCACCTTGCCCAGGTCTCTTTGGATGACATCCTGTCTTCCCCTTTCTTGCCTCATTTCTTACACCTGGGGATCGAGAGCTCTTGCACTCTGTGGAAAGCATCCTTAAAGATCTGCCAGCTCTGTTCTGCTCCCCTGTCCCTGAGGACTGTTTCCAAGAGGGTCCTTCTGACTAACCCCTTGAACAGGTGGAATTTTGCTTTCCTGAAATTTAGGGTCCTGACTATACTCCTCACTTTTCCCATATCCCTCAGGAGTATGAACTCCACCAATGCATGATCACTGCAGCCCAGGCTGCCTCCAATCTTGACATCACTGATGAGATCACTTCCCTTGGTGACCATCAGATCCAATATTGCATCCCCTTGCATAGAACAGACAACTCAGAAAACCAAAACTTACTAAGTTATCCTCTTTAGTGCTTCTCAGAGTCCAAGTATGAATTGGACAAAGGCACGACTTTAACTAGAAATCTAGCAAAAATCTTTTGTAAGAAGACATTGCAGGTAAAAATGACCGATCATGCATTGTTATGCAAAAGCCCATTTGGGTATATGGCCCATCAATATAAATCCCTTCTCAAGATAGGAGGCAATATGACAAATCAAATATACAGTGGTAAGATGAATGGAGAAAAAACAACTTAGGGCACAGTGTTGTAACAGAGAAGAGATGTGAGAAATTGGAAGCTACACATGAACAATTCTTACCTGATGTATATATTGAACTTGCATAGAATGTATCAGCACTCAAGGGTGAGTTATAGCTCACAGAGAAACCACAATAAATTGCTTCAGATAATACAATGAACTAGGTCAATAAAATCTTGGTATCCATATGAATTTCAACCAAGAGATACAGACACATTTTTGCGATATGCTTGCTGTGCCAGTGAAGGCTACTTTGTCTTTACTATATTTTCTGCCACTCAGAAAAAAGCAAACAAGTGGAAAAAGAGGAATATCTAAACTCAGGTGATTACAGTAACACAGATTAAATAAAATGTGTTTCTGTAAGAAATCAGCATTCTAATTAAATAAGCAGTAGCAGAAGAAAAACAGGGAGAAGGGTTTTTTGCACAGCATTATCAGCAAAACTACCAGGTTGCCTCCAAGGTAGTTCAGAGGCAGAAGGCCACTAATGCTGCAGTATGAAAACAGACTGACAAATTTTGGTCTGAAATGTAGATTAGAATGCAAATACCACAGGAAAATATATGTGGGAATGGAGCTAGATCACATTTTATTCACTAATGAATAGGTCTGATCTCACAAAAACAAAGTTTGAATTTATATTGAATTGAGCAAATAATTTGGTCAAAAAGGTGAGGCTATAAAGTCTCTTCTAATGTAAATGGTTTAAGTTATAATTTTCAAAGCGAAGTGTACAGTATTTTGACTATTCAAAACAGTATCTTCCAATAACATTATTATATGTACAGTAGTATATTGTTTTCAATAGCATTCCTCAAACAAAGAAACCAAGAATAGTGTTTTGGAAAAAGACATGCTTTTTTCCAGTCCCTACCACCCTGAAAACAATTGAAGCTGACCTGCCTGGATATGCTCCCTTGCCCTCCCCGGCTAGCGAATATGAAATTCAATTACTTTTACAACTGGAAAAAAGAACAGACATGCATACCCACTTGTTTATTCAATAAAACAATGTCCTCTACAGTATTCCACCAAAATACAAACTTTGTAAAGACAAAGACCATCCTCTGTAACACTGTGCCTAATGCAATGACATTCCTTAGCTGTTAGTATAACATTTGATAATAAGAGAAACATACCAGTTATTTTTTCAGAAAGGACAATAGACCTCTCTGTCATATCATGCCAGGTGGTCATACTTCCTACTGTGAGTATCAGCTATGCCAGTGAAGTGGTGTTGCAACATCACAACCTATACTTAATTTAGAGACTCTTCTGAAGTATCATTGACAGACTGGGAAGAGATAGGGTCTCCAAAAGCCTGGAGTGATTTCACACTTGCATAGGACAACTAACCCTTAAGCATTTTGATAACCTGAAAGAGATCTGAAACAAGAAAGAATATTACGGCTACATGTGTATATATATGCAAGTGTTCATGTGTACATCCATGCATATAAAAACACACTCCTGTTCTTCATCTAATAATACAAATATTTAAGTTCTCTGAAACACTGGGTTAGAGATAGGCCTATCTCCATAACGTAGCACTGAAACTATAGCTGCAGCTAATGTGCCTTCCATGAAAACCTGAAGACCATTGTGAAAAGCTGATTGAAAGGTTAATTGACAAATAGAAAAGTATAAAAAAGCTTACTCTAGATACTACTGCAATTGAACAAAATTCCAGTAAGAACGGAACACAGAAATGTCACTGATATCTTCAAAAATAGTTCTAGGCCCAAGGCATTTTTTGTTAAAAGCTCAACGCTTCACAGTGTATAAAAAAGAAAATCTTTTCTCTTTAGATCCTCAGCCTCAATGTAGTTTAAGCTTCACAGTAAACAAAACATTTAACATTTGGCAGCTAAGTGTAAAGCGGAACTCTGGCTCTGCTCTCTAACTCAAGGATCACATTGCAGACATATGGTCAGGTGAACAATGCATTCCTATCATCTTTTTCAGGCTGAAGGATGTTATCTTGTACCATTTCTAAATTGATAAAGAAGAAAAGTATACGACATTTCAGGAAGGTAAATATGATCAAAAGGAAGAAAAAAATCAAACCAAAATAAAGTCTTAAAAATTATCTATGCTTCATGTAAGAGTACATCCTCCCACAATGATTTCCATAGATACATGAATTCTAAATCCGTTTAAATTTTCTCATGAGAGAAATATTAGTAATGCCTTAGTATCTCAAAACAGACTGGGAATTCTGTAGATAGTCACATGTACATTTTCGATTTTAATATACTACTACCGAGAGATCCCCTTCTCATGCATATTGGGAAATCAGAAAGAGAGGAACAATTTAATTGCCAAACACACAATCTGAATCTATTTCCAGAAAAGCACATCTACTCTATGCTTTCCTCAAAGCAGAAGACTATCATAAATAGCTTCGCTGTTAAGTGCTGCCATTATGCAGTATTGCATATGACAATTGAGCACTATTGATTTACCATCAATTCCTTTCTTTTCAGCTCAGCTGAGGCAGAGAAACTGCTGACATGTTGTGGATTTGCCAGAGTATTTGTTGATGGCTGAGTTCCTTAATCCACTTTACTGTGGGGCCTAAAATTGTGTAAGGTAAATTGACATTGACACGCAAGCTTGCAGCTTGCCATCAGTCTGCACTCTCCTCTTGAAACATGCTTCGTTTGGTCTGTTAGTCACCTCTGCTGCTGGCAACCAAGTTTCCTTTAATAAAGAAGATGTTGCTAATGCTAATAATGCAACCACAGGAAGTCACTGGTTTTGTGAACTTCACTTCTATTTCCCTCATTTGTACCTTCCCCTTTCTGTAGTTAGCTGAAAGCTTCCATACAAAATGGGAGGCTAAAGGATGGGAGCACAGGACAACTGAGGGAAGAAGGGAGCCACAGCACAGGAAGCTGAAGTGGAACAAAAGGGGAGGGAAGGGATGAAGGAGAGCAGAGGTGATTGCTGCTGAAGACCATAGAGAAGGACACTTACTTGCCACAGGGCACAGCTAGCATACCTGGATCAGACAGTAATCAGAAACCAAATACAAAACATTAACTTAGCACCAATTAGATGTTTAATAATCAGAAATATCTGAAAAAGTTCATGATTGGGATCCAGCCATCATTACTCTCATGTAAAGGTGATTAACCTGGACTTACTCTAGATTTACACTCATTTTAAAGGCACTATCTGTCATTTTGCTTTCACAAAGTTATACAGAATTACAACACCATATTTCAGTATACAAACAACATAATTTGTATTTTTTTCCCCTCAGAGGAAACCTTTATTACCTACCCTACAAATTACATTTCATCTCCTAAATGCACTAAAAAAGAACACAAATCTAGCAAATTAATTTTACCTCCGAAATGGATAATGACAGTTAATGAGTGGCATTAGGCCACATTACCCACATGTTTCTAAAATGTGAAGTATTTATAGATGTAATTTATAGAGCCAGCTAAGTCTCATGTACTTGAAACACAGAATCTGTTTTACCTGTTTGCCATCTGCCCATTTTTTAAGTAAATTGTAAGAACAGCATTTTGTGTAACTGCAATTTTATAGGCAATTTAAGAGCTTACAGTTGAATAAAGAAGTTTGCTAATGTACCTTTAGTGTCAGCATTACACTAGTTTAAACTTGCAAACCAATATGATAAAACAAGTTCTACAGTAACTAAAATCTAGCACCCCGAGATCAATCCATAAAGTACTATAAGGCACCATGAATAAATCCAGTTCTAGTCCTCCCTAGGTTTACGCGTGTATTTCACTTTATATCCTGTAAGTAATCCCACTGACTTCAAGGTGAAAACCTAGCCCTAGTTTAAGACACTAGCAAAACTCCCATTGATTACAGTGCAGTCAGAATGAATCTGCTATGCAAAACCTAAATATATGGGTAAGCCTTTGCAGATAAGCATCTTAAGCTCACAATACAGGTATCATAATCTTTCTTTTCACAGACAGAGGATAAAAGATGAACTTCATTAAAGTCACTTGCAAAATCCCTACTGATGGTCTCTGAGGAGAGGGTTTTATGACCTGTCAGAGGTTTCTCATGTTATGTCCAAAACCTTTGTTCATCAATGGCAGGAAACAGGCTGAAGTTAGCAGCATTCCCCGATATCTCTGTATATCCTAACAGGCACACAAAGAACAGTTACTGCTCCTAGGCTGAGATTCATCTGATCTCTTCAGATAGAACTGACAAAACTAGCTGTCAAGTCTCAGTGGGAAGAAATAGCCACTTCTCAAGGTAATTTTTTCGACCCGAGGTAAGCATCCAAAGCATCGCTAGTTTGTGCATCTGCACATTGGCTGCAAAACAGCGAACAGGCACAGTGCCACAACTTGTCTATTCAGACAAATAACTCCAGAAACTTTGATTCATTATCTGGGATACATGCTCAAGTTTTCTACTTCAGCATTCTCCAATACTTGCCTACAGTGTCTACAACTGTACTCAGACTTGTAATCACACAGCGTGGATGTGCCATAGGCAGTGTTGACTAAGGGAATTTCACTTAATTTATTGTCAATTAACAAGCATCTAATTACTGATTTACAAATAAACAAACAAACACTTAAGGCAACACCTCTACTCCTCCCTTCCTAGTCTCAGCTTCTCTTCTCACTGTATGTTAACGCAGACCTTTCCGACACCATTGGAGAGGCAACAGGTGGAGCTGGAGGTTGGGGTCAGTGCATAAAGGTTTATTTCTGCTATTCCTTCATGCATCTTATTCTTTCCTTCGCTGCTCCTCAGTTCTAACTGCTCCTTTTCTCCAGCTCTCCAGGGTTCCTCTATGGGCTACACGCCCTTCAGTGCAGTTTCTGTTCCAGTGTAGCTCACCTACAGGCCACAGCCCTTTTGGGAGTGTCCCTGCTCTGGCATGGCTTATCTACAGCAATAACCTTGCTTTGGCATGGGTCACCTTTGGGCTGCAGTCTCCTCACAGGTGTATGCCTCTGCCATAGAGCAACTTGTTCCAAGAGTGCACCTCAGCTGTGCCCCCAACAGCATCTCCTTCCACATTTCCTCAGATTCCTCCTTTTTCTCCAAATGCATCTTCAGGTCTCCTTGCATGTCCTCATATCTTACCTTTTTAATGGCCTTAGGTCTTTGTTTCCTGCCCCTAGCAGCTATTGCCCTTTCTTAAGCATATTTGAGCAGCTCCGTATGCTCCTCTGACTGGAGGAAGCTTTGGCATGCAGCAAGTTGCTTTCATTTACATCAGGCTGGAACTAGCTGTGACTGGCTCAGGGCAGTTCACAGCCTTTTCCCACACACAGGGTACCATGCAGACACCACTTACTGAAACCCTGCTATTTATGCCCAATACATTCTACCCTTCACACCCCTGAGAAACAGGTTATTCAAGAACACTTTGAATATCTATCCATTATAATTTCTCACAAGCTTAACAAACATGCATTGTAAAGTCTTCCCTTCTTGTCAGTCAATAATTGACATTGGTACTACGTGCACATCCATGCAGCAAAATTCCATTCGTGCGCCGGTAAACAGGTTATCAGGGTTTACTCTATCGCATTTACTCCTCAGAAACTCCACCCCCTCATGCTTGCAGACCAGGCTATAAGGGTTAACACTGTAACAATCCCCGAAAGGTTACAATATTGGCAACACAGCCATTACTATCTCCATCCCCTACCTCTAAAGTCTAGATTGTTGGTTTAACGTGATAATAACCGGAACTCTTATTACATTGTTCAGGCCTTGTTCTTGACTGTGGAGAAGTAAACGAGCGCTGAATAGCCACGCTCCCCTTTCAGTAGGTCGGCCACTGGAACTGGGGCAGCCTGACAGAGCTCCGTTTTCCGTCCGCGGGAGGCCGGCCCGACCCGACCCGGCCCGGCCCCGGGGGGCCGCTCCCACCTCGGAGCGGCAGCATCCAAGGCAGCTGAGCGCCCAGCTCGCCGTGCGCTGCTCCAGCGCTC
>NW_009269999.1:1530362-1540582 GCF_000687185.1 Egretta garzetta
CGCAGGGCGGCGGGTTGGCCCGCCGTCCGACCCCCGCCGCTTAGGCCTGGTGCAGAACAGGAGTGGGGCCGCACCCTCGGGAGGAACAACGGCCAGGGCTGCGGTCGGAGATCTCGCTTGATGGCTCCCGCTCCCCGTGTCTGCACCAGGTAGCTCGGGACAAAACCGCAGCGGCCTGTGCACGCCCGAGAGCCCGCTGCCGCTCCTGCTGTGTGGCTTCACTTAAGCCGTGTCAGGGCTTCTCTGTACACCGTGCAGCTTGTATAATCGTGCTACCAACAGCGAAGTATAGCCATTTATTTTTTAAGATAACTTTAATTTAAGTAAAAAAGAGCAACTTTTTATCTATTTCTAGCAGTCAGTCATTCCTAGATTTTTTTTTTGAAGTGCAGTTGCTAGCTGTTACACGGTATTAAAATTTTTACAGTCACTTTGCAATCAAAAGCAGACAGTTTGCTGAACGGTGACTTACCCGAAAACATGTATTCACATCTCCTGCTGATAATCTAGGAGAAAAGATATCAGCTAAATATTTGATCTGAAGTTATTTTCTTCCCATTTTAATCCCCCCAACTGGCTGCCACTCAAGTTTATCTCAATGCAGGGGAGAAAAGAAAGAAATAGAGAAACCTCTTTCTGCCTCTTTAGGAAGCTGAAAGAAGAATCTTGGGAGCGTTGCACAGGGCTAGAGAAGAAAAGAGGGGAAAAATTAAGCCATGATAGTTTTTGAAGAAGAAGCCCAGTGAAGATGCAGTATCTTTGGAAACAGACTTCATAGCTTAGGGAGTTGAAAGGAGTTTTGTTGCCAGTACAGAGTGCTGGGAGACAGAGGCACAGAAGCATTCCATTAAAACAAATGGAGGTGAATGGCCAGAGGATTTGGGTATATTTATGTCTCTGTTTTGCTTTTAAACCAAAGATGAGATTGCCTTTCACAGATGAGGAGGGCAATGCATATATTGATCAGTTTTCTACACAATTCACAGGGGCAGTTCGCTGGCAACTTGTTTAAGAAGGCGATTATGGAACATTTTACTTCCTTTTCCTCTATTAATGTGAGATATGCCATAATCTGACAGCTATTGTTCTGAAAAAATAAAATTACATTTTTCACTAGTATTTCACTTGATGCAGTTTGTGAGTGTCACACATACGAAACCGATTTTTTTTTCCAGAATGAGATCCTAGTGTCTTAGGAAATCGTAAGTCGTATAGGCATGCAAAACAAGCTTTTTTTCCCGAAGTTCTTTCTCCTTTTTTAAACTGACATTTAACTCTTCAAAAACATTGCCCAAGCATACAGAACAGAGAGTATTATCCCACTTAAGTGTTTCTGCAGTGCCATGCATTTAAGAACTAAGAATAATGGACTGAGAAGAACCTACGCCTTAGTTCTTGGGCATCCTGCTCCTCATCTTTTGTAAGGGTAAAGAACAAAGATTAGGAAGGGATTATTCACTTACTGCCAACATAGAAAGCACATTATTTTGTTTTTTCTTTTTCTGTTGTTTTAATTTCTTTCTCAACAAGTCAGCAACCTAAGGCAGTTGATCAAGGGGTTAGGTTTGACTTGCTATGATTTAATAGATGGAATTCTCTTGTGCAAGTATGTACTTATTTGCATGAGAAACTGTCTCCTGATAAGCTAAAATTGAAAATTAACTAAGAGGAAGATTATGACAAACAAGTTGAAATTACTTATCTCTGACACAGCAAGAACGTAAAAACACTTTCCCTATCTATCTCTTACAACTACATGTGATAGGAGGAAAGAAGGGTCCAAAAATGGGCTGACGTTGTCTTTTCTGACAGGTGGACCATGTTTGCAGCGTGTGAAATAAGGCCTGGCAGTTCTCTTGATAAATTACATTCATAAATTTGCTGTCTAATTCAGCCATATTCTTGGCATTTTATTTTTCACCCAACTGTCCTGGACAGTGAAATTTATTCACGTTTCTTGAGAAAGTCCACATCATTCTGTTGCTATAGACATGTGGATATATAGGTAGGAGCATTCAGTTTAGACCTCGTAGCGCTGAACGAGGAGGACAGACTAAAGGAACTATTTCACATTCACATTACTGACGGTCCTTTAATGTATGATTTTATTTTTTGGTCCATTCAGAAAGCGGTGCAGTATAGCATTTTAGTGAACAAATTATCTCCATTTGTTTGCTTTCATGGACTGAATGTCCTAATTTCATTCTGTATTAATGCACTCTTAAAAGTTGTATTTTGGATCAGAAAAGTGATTGTGTCAAAGTGCCATCCAACATAGTTTTGTCTATATGTGAAGTTAACCTTGATTGACTGACATAAATCATTCCTATACTCTGAAGTCTGGCAAAGCCAGTGTACACCAGTAGGTCCAGGGCCAAATTCTGAATGCAAATATCCTACTTCAGAAACTTTAGGTTTGAGTCAGACATGTACTTTGATTTTTGGCTCTTGTATAGCATTTACAGAGCCTGCTTTCAAAATGGCCATGCAAGAAGGAGTAATTGACAAACAAAAACCCCATAGTTTTGAGATGCTATTTTCGAGCCAGTTGAAACCTGTTCTTTTAGTTACGTAGGTGAAACGCAAAATGCATCTTTTGTGCATACTGGAAAATAAATTTTGTAGTTGGTCTTACATGAATATCTGTTAAGTTAATATGCCCACAGCAAGACACCTTAAGACACGTCTCAGAATTTGTAGCGCATATGTCTTTTGATCAGATAAATGACAGATTAAAAACTGGATATTCCAGTTCTTCAATATGAAAATTCCAATTTGCATTAGCACAGCTAATTTACAAATGTACAATTAATATGTATGAGCATTTTCAGGTAAAAACTTACAAATAGGCTTTTGAAAAACCTAATTTTCCTCAATTTCGTTCAAACAACAGATCATATTTCCTAGTATTTTGGTCTAAACATCACTTCTAAATTACCATATAATTAAAAAAATTCTCGAATCTCACTTAGAAGATATCTCTTTTATACTATAACCAACCATGATTTGAATCTGGTACCATTTTTTTTTTTAATTTTTAAAAAGGAATTTCACAATAAAGATGATTAAAAGTTGGCCTTTGAGACCTGTATTTCTATGTCCACAAATTAACAATACAGTATACATTTACATAGGGAGTTGACTGAAGACCTGGACAGATTTGGTTTTGGAAAAATAATATAGAGAGAGCAAAGACAGATCATCTCCGTTGCTGTGTATGTGTATGTATATATATTATGTTCTTTTGAAGGCTCTACCACATATTCCTGCAATTACCAGGAGAGTAACTTGAAACTGCAAGGCGGAATCTCCCTGTTATCTTTTCCTTATACTTTTTGGAATTGTTTATTGCTTCTTGAGATATTTTTCTGACATCGGATTTGCCCTTAAAACTACATGAGTCACATTCTTCCTACTCTTTCTATACATTTAAAGCAGAGGGCAGAGCACAACACAGTTAATAACTCTGAAGCCAGCTAGAGATTTTGAGACAGTCTCAACTCACTGAGTGGTGAATGAAAGGGAGGCCCCTCCCATCACCACTTTTTTTCATTTGTTTGTTTGTTTGAAACAAACATATCATATTAGTGTTCTGGCTGGAGAAGCCTAATGTACCTTGAAATAAGTTTTATTATGATGAAGTAATGAATTGAAGTTAGAATGCTGCAGGCCAGGGAAGTTTATAGAGGTTACTACATCATGAAGGATGAAATTTAAAATAAAGGCATAAATCTCAGGGGATTATAGATATTGCTTCTGCTGAAACTGCAAGGATTTTATAATAATAAAAAGCCCCCCCAAATTAAAATAAGTCCTATCTCTGTGCTTTTAACAGCTAGAAAGGATTCCCTCAGTTTCTATGGCAATATTTCCTGTTAAGGATATATCTAATCAGCTTTTGGCTCCCTAGCACAGATTCCAAACTTGATTTTGAATCATAAACTAATTTCCCACTGCTTATTATTTAAACAGATTGCCCTCCTTTCTAAGAATGAGGGTGCTGATCTTCCTATAGCTCAATGGGGAAAAAAAAGGGAGTTGTGATGCATGCTAGCATTCCAAAAATTGAATAATCCTCCCTGAAGGCAATGCACCCAAATCCCTAGTCTCTGAGGCATAGAAAAATATTGAGAGGAGCTATTACTGAACTCACCATTAAATCACCTTGATTCTGACATAAAGGGTTTAATATTTGCTTTCTCTGCAGTAATATGTGGAGGGGTTCAAGTGAATGATCTTGGGATCATACCATAAAGCTGTGGGATACGGAAGCTTGGCAGAATCCTAAATTGCAATGGTCATGTTTGGCCAGTCCATGCTTTAACAGATCTGCTTTTATATCCCACAAAACCTAATGCAATTCCAAGCACGAAAACAATTCCCTTTTTTTTTTTTGCTTGTTAAATTGTAGCCTCCAAAATGCCAGCAAGATTTTTTTTTTTTTAACAGCTAACTCCTGGTGTACCAACACTATCATAACTTTTAAGTAGCCCTACAGTAAAAAGCAAAAGGGTATGTACAACATAAAGAACCAAATATTAGAAAGAAACCAAGAAAGCATTAAAACATTGAGAGGGATCAAATGATTAAGGCTTATGCTTTCCTGCATACAGAGAAAACATGTTAAGCCACAGAGGAGAAGTGTACTTGCACTTCTTGTTGTTATAGGACTTAAAGGAATTATGGCATATGAAACCCTTCTGGATGTATTTGTTGTCTAATTTAAGAAAACACACCTGTCTTGGACTAACATCCTAGCATGTTCCTCCATGTGACATATTCTTCATCTTTCCTCTGTTCCTCATTTCTTCTTCTGTGTCTTGCTTTTCTTCTTCCCTCCTTCCTTCCTTCCTTTGGTTTTGGGGGTTTTTATTTAATACTTGAATTAATCCAGATCATTTCCACTCAGTCTACCTGTGGATATTGTGGAATTTCATCTACCATTCCAAACTTTCTCTGTTACTACTTTTCATGTTTAAATGTGTGTGTAATTGGCAAAATCTAGTCCCATGGATAAATTCAGAGTAAGACCACCTCACAGTTTGAGAAGTAATTTGCTCAATTTAATATTGAGAATTAATTTGATCACCTAAAAGAAGCATCCTCTTGCCTCCTGAGAAATCAACAATGGACACAGATCCAAATAAAATCAGTGAAACCGAAGACTAGGATATGTATGTGCTTACTAATATGGATGACATCAAGGAATCAGTTTCATTCTGCTTTGCTTTCTTGATTATCTTAGAGATCAGTGTCCATTTTTCATCCCTTTCTAGGCAGACAAATGCACTGAATAAAATGCCCAACAACCGCACTTGCTGCCCCAGAAGCGTTGTGGTCACCAGCATGCTAAATCCCCAGTGGGGTCCACTGCCAAACTTGATAGACCCCAACAACCTGCCACCTACACACACACACAGATACAGAGACACACACGGACGGACACACACATGCTACTGCTGTAAGGATCCCCTAATGCCGTTATACCAAGGTTCACTGAAGGCATCCCACTCCTGACACCACTTATATTATGGGTAGGATGGAGTAAACCACAGCCCATAGGGGAGCTGGGTACTGAGGTGTATTTAAGAATCAACAAGATCTGAAATTTTATTCTGCTTGATGATCTCACGCACTCACTTGCTCACTCCTTCCCAGCTCGCTAGATCTGGACTTCCTAGCAGGGAGGTCATTGCTGTATCAGATTGGTCAGGCAGAAAGTCATGTCAGCTCCTGCTGCACTGCTGCTTGCAGTCATCTGTCTCAGACATCACCAACCAAGGTCCCTGGGTGGCCCCCAGCATTTGTCTCCACACAGCTGTCTAAGCTTCAGGATCTTCCCCCAGTTCTAGGATCTTTCCTCCAGCTAGGGTCTTCACCCTCTTTCCATGTTCCCCCCTTCTTATGAAGACTACTTCATTTAGGGAACTCTTCCACCACCTGCTCTTCTTTTCAGAACCCTAAGCTCTCCATTTTCCCAACGTGAATAATCTGTATGTGGAAGCATAATATGTGTGCAGCCTCCCCTGTCTCATGTCTCTGTTAACTGGAGGATTCAGGACATGACACTTTTGTTTAGACCTGGTGTTCTCAAAATTTACAAGCAGTCCATACCAGTTGCAGCTAGCAAGCAGCAGGCTCTGCCTGACAGTTCAACAGTTTAATTTCGGACATTCACCCCTACACACAGCTGTTAATGTTTACAGTTTAAGTTATTTTTTCCCCTGTGACAAGTATAAGCTAGGAAATTGTCACAGGAAAAACTGAAATGATTCAGAAACCATGGTCAAGTAAGCATCTTATTTTAGAGGATCTCTATCCGGTCTTTTTACACTAAATGCCAATAGGGCTTTAAGCTGCAGTAATTGACCTCAAGTAAAGATCTTGCTTCTCTGGAGATTTTAAAACTAGAAATCTTGCTTAAATATATCTTCACATATAACTTCTAGCACTTTCTGTTCTATAGTTTAGTTATTTTATCAGACAGAGTGAAGGAATGCCAAGGCTTATCCCGGTGGACAGATTTTAGATACATCTTTTTCACACTGCTTTCAGATATCTGTATCCTTTAAAAATACTGTTTCTGGTAAGTAATTACTACTAGGAGTACTAAGCCCTACTTTTTAAAGGAAAGAATCAAGAAAAGACTCTCTTGTATCATACTTTTGTTTTAAGCTTGCATTTTTTACATCCTCGTTTCATTCTAACAAGGTGTTCTACCATTGCTACAGATCGGTCAAAATCTTGTCTCTGAACAATGTTATACAATATAATCATATGCCAACTTAAATCTTTCTATAGCATAAGGACCATGAACTTTGGGAAAAAGTGGTTTTAGAATTGAAATTCTTGTAAACATGTTATTGGGAGATCTCTCTCACCCACAAAGGTGACTGTGGAGGGAGCACCCTTCTGTCTCTCAAGTTCTGGCCCTAGTAATGCATTGACTCAGTTCTTTTCTATTGACAGCTTTGTCTGCAGCTCAGTTGATGCACCAAAGGGGACTAAAGTTTTTGTCTGATTTTGCCTCAACTAGATGGAGTGAACAAACTGCTAGACCCTGTTAACTGACTAAAGGTTTGGTATACATCATAGCAGCTAATAGAGTCTTTTCCTAGTGACTGAACAGAAAAATATGAAAAAATGAATCCTACTCTTTTTGGGTGAAGTACCAATTAAAACAGTGGAAAAATAACCATTTGCAGCAGTTTCATCACAAGCACAATATTTCACGGTGGCTGCTGGTTCTTCAGAGCTGTAGTTTTGCTACCTTATACTCAACCTTTTAATAGACTTGGCTTAGCTGTCTTTCTTCACAGAGAAAATGGGTTTCTCTGAGCTGTACTTCTGAAGGTAACAAACTTTTCTTTTTTGCAGATGAGAAATGAATGAAGTGTGGAAAGGGGAGACAAATTGCATTGCAGAGGAGTATAGGTAGGGTGATATTCTTAAAAAAACATTACCAAAATCACATGAATGAGACCTGGTGGCCAGACATCATATGCAGTATCTTCTACTAATTTAGCAGTGTGCTTAAAATGGAGTGTACTTTAAACTGGCAAGGTGTTGCTCTCTAAAATAACTGCTTATGCCTTGTTTGGCCATCACAGAATGGCATCCCTTGAATTTTCTTTATGAAATGCCCATGCTTTCTGCAGAGTGAGTTAAAGAGTATTAGGTATCCTAACACTGCTGTAGCAAAGTGTAATTGACTGCAGTATGGGAAGAGCAGAAGCACTGTCATTCCTTTGCAGTCAATGCTTGCAGTGATCATAGGCGAAGAGTGGGTATGATTATTGGGGCAGGCCTTTTGCTTTCTGCTGTAATTGGACAGACTGACCTAGTTGGAAAACAGTAAGAACAAGATCCTTTCATCCAGAACTCAACCCAAACACTTCTTATGAAAGAGTTTGCCTAAGTTGAATATATCCCCCTCAGGAAGCGAAGGTAAAGTTCTGACTCGCCTCTTAGAAGAGGAAGTAGCCAAGAATAAAACTGCTTGCAGTTACTCAAGGAACAGCTCTGAATGACGTTTATGAATTCCGTCCAAAAAACTGATGGGTGCCTGAAAGAGTCATAAATCATACAGATATTAATCGTACAGATCAGAATCGTACAGATTGTCACAGAAATGCCACTGAGTCTGATTTTTACACTAATCTTATATAGATAATTCTGGGCTGATTTTATTGGATTAATTTCTGATTTGCTTCAGCATGATGAGATATCAGAATCAGGCATAAAAATTTTTACCTGCTCTCAGTAAGTAAGCTACAAAGCAGGTGGCCTTGACTGCAAGTCAAACGGTGAAGCATGAATGGATTAACATCAAAACATTTTTCTTTCTTCCTTTCTAACTGAAATTGCTTTCAGCATGCTGAATTTCTAATGCATCCTCTGGTGATCACTTCTTCAGTCTCCCATTCCCTCCTTGCTCTCTCATCTGCTCAGCTCTGATGATCATGCACCATGCAGAGGTATGAGCCATATTTTTAGATGCAGAGACATTATAATTGATTTTTCCCCTTCAGTTGCTGTGAGGAGTAACTATATACTTTGTCACTTTTAAGTCTAGAAACTTACTATTTCTTTCACTCCATTTCATCATATCTCAATGAGGATTGTGCTGAAGGGATATATGAATCCCTCCTGCTGAGCCAACAGGCTAGCTTTTAATTGGCTTTTATGAATAATTTTCGAGGTGTTTGAAATTGTAGAAAAAAAGTCTAAAATTATTGAAAGGGGATGTTGATTCCTTTTTCATCTTGTTATTTTTTTGAAAAATCATTTTACAAACATGCTTAGTTGCATCTTGAAGAGTCTTGCTTTCTCAGAGCAAGTCTGGTGAAATCCTTGAATCCGTGTTTTCAGTTAATGAACATGAGGAATTATTGTCTATTAAAACATGTTACTGTAGACAAAGTATACCCTTTTTTTGTTAAAGACAATGTGAAAATGAGACCTAATTGCTATCACATGCTACCAAAATCGATTTTATAGTGCTTAGAATTAACAGCCAAGTCACAAGGCTGTTGGCAGTGCTGCTGTACTTAGGAGAAAATTTTCATGCCATGAAATACAAGTTCCTTGGAAGTACATGCCACATATCCTACATTCTGTATCATCCAATGGATACTCAGACTAGTTTTTGCTGCAAGAGGTAAAACTGCTAATGGAAGCTCTGTGAATAGAATGACAAAGAGCAGTGCTCCATCGAAGCATTACAAAGCAACCAGAGTATTCCATTCCTACCTTTTTAAAAAAATCATCAAAATATTTTCCTTGCCACTTCATGCTCTGTAACACAACATCTATGTTTCTGTTCCTTCAATACAACAATACATAAGCTTATTAAGTCTGCTTCTTTAAACTCAAACAGTTATCCATCGTTAGCTACCAAAATCATATAAGGTACACTGGAAAAAAATTCCCAGGAATTTCTGGATGTTTTTTTCAGGGATAAAGTCGTATTCTTTTTACTGATGCGTTTGAATTTTCTTGATCAGTCATGTGAAAAGTCCGAATACAAGTGATGGTGTAAGCTGAAACTAGTCTTCTGAAAGTAATAGAATCGCAACTCTTGCATCCAAACACAATACAGACTTCAAAAAGAAATGTAGTCATGCAGCATGAAAGCTACAGCTTACAAACTGATTTCTCCTGGTGTAAGTCTCCTGTTATTTGTTTTCCCTGAGAACATTACATGTAAAACAACTGAGACTTGAGAACCCTGAATGTTTCTATTTAATCTATTACAGATTTAAGCTTAAGCAATGGAATGAAGCTGTTTGAATGAAATTGCCTGTATCTAATACAGTACATCTTTACAATAGAAGTGTCATTTCTGTTCATTTAATATGCTCAGTTTCTTGCCGCAACACACTTCATGCATCTGTAACACCAGGAGGTTTTCTACTTGCTTTCTCATTCTTTCTTAGGCAGAATTTAACTCCTTCTGTTTGGAAGAAATTAAATACTCATAAAAGTTTCAAGTGTCTTAATAGGAAAATATGGAAGAGCATGGAGTTCACTGGTGTGAGCTTTGGGCTACATATTTAAGGATTTCAGATTAAGAAATTACACTCACTTAATACATACATAAAATGGACAGCTTTTTTTTTTCTCTGATAGCCAATTAGCTTTTTAATCCATTATTGCTATTAGCAGTACCAACGGTCACATCACTTTCTACCAATTAAAAACATCACTTGGAAAGTATC
>NW_009269999.1:1540610-1573511 GCF_000687185.1 Egretta garzetta
GAAACAAAGGAACTGCTGAGTTTACTGGAACAATGGCATCTCAGGTTGAGCAAAATAATGTATTTCATATTTCCCAAAATATTTTGTACAAGCCAAAACGAGTTAGTAAACGAGTTAGTAAACCTTCATGGGAAACATTTTCTCAGAACATTATTTGTCAGTATCAAAAGGAAATATTTAGATGTAATTGTGTTTATTTCTCTTCGGTTAGGACCACTAACCAGATTTACGTTGAAATTGGTTTTTTGACTTGAAACTATTTGTCAAACTATTCACTTTAAAAAACAACCAAGCAAAAAAAAAAAAAATTAACCAAAACCTAATAACCTTAAGTAAGGAGAGGCAGAGGTAGCGCTAGAAGGTTGTAGGTTTTCCCTAGGAAACAGCTATAAGGAATATATTCTGGCCCTTTTAGAGCTGCATAGTAGGATCAAGTCGCTATGTTCCAAAATGGTTATCCTGAGAGAGAATGATCAAAAAAAGACAAGCAGAAGACATAGCCTGCAGTCCTTGACTGTTCTTCTGCTAAAACAAACGTTTCTCTTTTTTTGTTTTTACCCTTTGTAAAAGACCAAAATACTGGCTCAGCTGACTCATTGACTCAAGTGCTCATGTAAGTGAAATCAGCTGCTGGGAAGTCCTTCCCTCCACAGAGGTGAAAGAAAATTTCAGGGAAGAGCAAGGGCAGTTTACTAAGCAGAAGTAAAGGTTCTTTTGGTGGAAACAGTGCCCCTGAAGAAGTACTATTCCAAGTCTTCAGGTACAAATTGTATGTTTCTGGAGAGAGAGAGATCTGTCTGGCTCTTGAGTTACATCTCAAAAAGTTTCATTGGTAGCAAAGAACCATACTTCCAGGAAAGTACAATTCACCAGCCAAGGGAAACTGGCCAGTTTTGAACATTAGGGTGTGCAGATGATAGCAGATGAATGTGGAACCTTCTACAAAAAGAGAAGATTCAAGTTAAAAATACACTGTGGTTGTAAATTACTTGACTAAACCCCTAACTTCTAAGGCTTACTAGCTGGACACCAGACAGGCAGGTAGATGTTTAATCATGAAAAAAACGAAGAAACACTTTCAACTATATTGCTCTGTGACAAAAGGTGAGAACAAATGGCAGCATTTAGAATTATCAAAATTATCATCAAATATGAAGTTAAGTCCTAGTCCACAGGCTAATCAATTTAAATGACATTTCACACATACAGAATAAATTTTAGGCAGAGACATAGAAGCACAGTATTGATAAAGCAGAAATCAACTAACCTTCAAACCTTTTCTTGACTGTAGCAAACGGACACAGCAGGGACACAAATGTAGGTGAAGCTAGTTCAGCAGCAGCATATTCAAGAGAATCAAGGAAGATTGTCAGTGGTCACAGACAAAAATTAGCAAAGATAAAGATTCAGCTGACTAAAGAAAATTTTGAACTTGTGAAACAGTACAAACAATTCCAAAATTCTCCTTCTGAACTAGCTGTTGATTTATTGAAAGGTAATTTTCTTGTCCGAAGAAAAATGGTGTTAATAAGTATTTACTCCTGCAGTGTAGCCTCAAATATTTTCTCAAGGCCACAAACATTCACTTGTGTTGGCCTTTTTTCTATGTCATGAGATTTTCTACAAAAGCAACAAGCAGAGTGTCTCTGTTATATCAAATTAATAGAGTCAAGAGTGATAACCAGGTCCTTGGGATATATGTTACTAATTAGTATTTCCAATAGTCATGAGCAAAGCTAGAAGATTTAACACTGTGTGCTATATAAATATATATATTAAAAGGCAGAGTTTCCTATACAAGTGCTTTAAGTTCTTTTTTTAGCCTATGTGCAATTTGTAATCTTCATGCTCTTTCTTCCTTATTGAGCTTAATAATCCAGCAAGCAACACATTTCACAATTCAAACTAAATATGCCTCAACCAAGGCAGAACAAAAATTGAAAACAAATAGTTAAGCACACATTCAGATGTTTTACTAAACTGCAGCCAGAGCCTTAAACAGATGGTTTAGGCCTGATTGAACCTTTTAGTTTCTTTTTTTTATCCTGGACATTTAGTGTCTATAAACTGTATAATTTTTAAGTAATTATTAAATTCCTGTATTTGGGGCTTTAAAGTATTTGATAGAACTACATTCAATTTTGTCCTGCTGATTTTCTGATGGTGAGGATTTGCTCCTTATCTGTATGAAATGTTAAGATCCTGGAACCTGTCAATGTCTCCTTTGTTTAAAAAAAAAAGAAAGAAAGAAAGAAAGAAAGAAAAAAAGAAAAGAATCAAGTAATATGAAGGGAGGTATCAGTTGCCTATGTACTTTTCTTACCTTCTTCTTGTTTCTTCCCCTTGTATGGATAATTATGCTCTGGTGCAACAGGGTGAAATAACTGTGGAAATCAAACCTTTTAAAAGTCAGTATTAAATTCTGAGAAAACACAAACAAGAATATCTTTGCATCAAGTCTGTTCTTGCCAGTCTGACCATATTTAACATGATCAGAGCCTTCCTGCTTCTTTAGAAAAAATGCTGTGGCACTTCTGATTGAG
This sequence comes from Egretta garzetta, assembly GCF_000687185.1. Taxonomy (NCBI): domain Eukaryota; kingdom Metazoa; phylum Chordata; class Aves; order Pelecaniformes; family Ardeidae; genus Egretta; species Egretta garzetta. The sequence goes on from NW_009269999.1 coordinate 1,543,154, forward strand.
TGTTTCTTCATGACTGGCACTGAGGAACATTGAAAGAGAAGTTAATCTTCAGTAGGATTGTCGCAGTCATATATTACATGTGAGGAAATTGAAATATTTCTGTCTTAATCTTGCCATTTCCTGTTCAAAGTGGGGAAGAAAAGTGAAAAAGGAGCTGAAACTCAATTTTTTAAAATAGTAATCTTTCTTACAAAATTGGTTGCATCGATATTCATCTAATTTAATACAATACACCTTCAATTCCATACCTTGCATGAAAAACATACTTGAAGCCTTCTCTTTCAGAACAGTACTTGACTGTTGCTGACTGAGATTAGTATTCCTTCTCAAAGAGTAGTTGACACAAAGGGCACCTTAAATTAATAATGGTATTGTAAATCAGTAGCCATCTTCCCAGAGTTTATGGCTATTTTTCTCCCAAACTTAGAATCACTTCCGTTAAGTTTATTAGTTAGTTACAGGAGGAACATTACTTCGAAGCACTTCCTATGTTTCTGTATATTCACAGAAAGCTATTCAACATAAAACCTTAAAACATCCATATTTGGTCCCCAAATATGAACAAAATATCAGGAATAAATGTAAAACCAACTTTATTCTACAATTCCATCTTTTTTCTTCCTGTTCTTTAAACAGGAGGTAAATCTCACTGTTACTATTTGAACTCAGCCTTACCCAGCCAATTTGTTTAGGAGACTGCAACATTCATTGAGCAAAAATCAGTGGCCGAGACCTTCAGGGCTGTCTGGCAATCATGTTAAAAACGCAAGTCTTTCTACAGGTCGCTAAATGATGTAACCATCACACCATAACAAAAAAAATATTTGGACATTTTCCAAAATTTCCATTTATCCACAGGTGGTGATGAATACAGAATCCCTAGGCTGAAGAGCTTGACAGAAGTGGAAAAGACAAAACTGACCGTGCATGCTGATACCTTTAATTACAAATTGCCTTCATTTTTTAATCACTGTGTTCACAGCCTATTGGCCTATTCTTGGATATATGGTAAGTTATAGAGAATCATATATAGAATCATGAGAACTCTATAGATCTTGGCTTACATGTTTTCTTCCTTCAGCTCTGTATAGAGTTTGTACGAATATGCTCCCTTACCACAGCATAAAACTCAAGACCACCTTGTTAAAAATATCAGTTTCCACAGAGAAATCAAGATTATTGTGATTTTTAAACTGCCACCCAGCTAACTACATCAGTAGTGATCAGTACTGCTATAAGCACACCTAAGTCTCTCTCTGAGATGCACCCTAATCCCTGGAAGACCTTTTCATCTTCATTAGAAAATCAGCCACCTTGACTTGTCTCATCAGGAAGAGTGCATCTACATGAGTTCCTCCCTCTGGGCCCTTTTTTTGTTTGGTTTTTTGTTTTTGTTTTTGTTATCAGAACTTCTTTCCTCAGCTGGAGGATAACAACAGGGTCTTATGAGGAAGTCTGTGTTTGTATTTTGTCTCTAAAATTGCCATTTCTTTCTCTTGTTTCTGATAAACAAAGTTACTCAAAAGTACTGCCAGGCATAAAGGGTTTATATGGGAAAACAACACTTGGTTTGAAGCATGTAGCTATTTCCCAGTCATCCGGACTTAATAAACAGCCACTCACAGAGTTTGTCTTCTGAGATTTGTTTAAATCAGATTATATTTTTGAATTAATGAATAAAATTTGTAATTATTTTACTGATTTTGCTCGTCCAATAATAAACAATCAAGCTGTTCCTCCCTGTTACTGAATTCTCCCAGTCTGTACTCTTGTGTGTGCTCACTGGGCTAGGGCTCCACTCCACTCTGGTGCTTGATATGCAAATAAAACAAAAGGCTCCATTTGCTGAATAATTTCTTCACATATTGACCTATTACAAACCGGCCCTTCTTGGCATTTCTTCTACAGACAACTTCTTCAGTGCATTTACCCCACACTGCTCATTCACAGTTTGATACATGGTTCAATATATTATTTCATTTGATACAGATTTCCTCAAGAGAATGGCAATGACTCATGGCTGCTCCCGAGTCACTGTTGATTTTGTAGCAACAGATGAAGAACTGTAGTGAATAAAATCAGACTATTATTTACTATGGTGATTCTTTAATTTGTAAGGAAAATACAGTCAACCACAGCAGCTTCTACCTACTGAAACAGTCTATACCTTCTAAAAGGCAATGGAAGTACGTTGGCCAAACTGGGGGTGATATGAAACAAAACAGGCATATGTGTTAAGAAAGCAAAAGCAAATCCATTGCCTAATCCTGAATAATGATGTCAACTACTATCACTACCATTGGATAAAGAGTATTTTTTTTCTGGGTTTTTACTGATACTTGTATATATTTAATACTTTTCTGCATTCCCTGGCTAAGACAAGATAAAAACTTGACATGCCCTGCAATAAAGGTATATCAGAGACAACAGCAATCAAGCAACAAGCCAATTTCTCTAAACATTGTTAGTTACATTTTTCAAATTTGATAGGAATCAAAGAAGAGTCATATAATTATCAAGCTCCTGAATAACTTTCAGAATACTTCATTTTAATTTAGCTGTCACTATATGAGAAGAGTTGCTAAGGGTGTGTGTTAAGACCGGTATTGTATTCATATATTCATACTGCTTTGTTACTGCATGTCAGATGAACTGTGTGGCAGAAACATGCACCTGTACAGTATATGTTTTAGTGCTGTTTTGCAATCCTCAAATAAATCATTAAACATTCCCTCCTTTAATTTTTTTTTTACTACTACTACTAGTATTTCCATTTCCTTGACAATCAAAAATAAGTATTGAAAATTCTTCACACATTTGATAGTGAGAAAACCACTCAAGGGCAGCTGTAGAGATTAATCACTCCACTTTTTCATATCTAGACAAGAAAATGCTTTAGAATATATCATGGAAGTATACAACACTCCCTGTAGGAGTGGAATTAATTAGTTTGTCAGGTTTTGTTTCTTTCTTTTCCCCATGAATTTTTAGGAGGGAAATTTTGCTGAAAAAATTGTATTCCTCCTAATTCTTTGAATTTTATACAGCCTTCAAGAGGAGAATTCCTGTAATAATTAGTATTCAAAAGCTTTACCAAAACTGCCTGGAGTCATCTATTTTATAAATGCACCTGATAAACTAGCCTTTAATATTATATTTCTCCCCCCATTAGTGGAATAAAACATTGAATTTGTCATTTTAGAAAGCAAGATTTTTTCCATGTCATTTTACATTTATGTTGTGAAAATAACTCTGGAAAAGTCTCTCATGCTGTTCTTCCGTTCACCAGAGAAGGTAGATGTGAAAGTCAACCTGTATTAAGTAGCATTATATGCTAACATTAAATGACTGCAAACTACTGATACGCTTTCACTTATTATCTCTCTGGGACATCTGTCAATATTAATACGGTAAGTGGCTAAGAAATAATCCCTGGTAAATAAGTATCAGATCCAAACGCATCACCCTTCAAGCAATTAAATGGAAGCTTAGGGATAGAAGATTAACATACTATTATATTAATTGCATTATTTATGCCCACTTTATGAAAATTAACAATTGGTTAGAAAACAAACAGCAAGAATGGGCTCAAATTCTTTGGGACATTCTTTTGTTTCATTTGCCATTATAATTCCCTCAGAAACAAGAGAGGGGGACTCTCCAGTTGTCTCGTCATAAGCCCTACATTAGGTCAATTAATTTTACCTAGCAGTTAGAGAAGAGTGCTATTGGGCTCTGTTTTCCACTCTGCCACAGATATGCTGAATGACTTCAGGGAGGATAACATGGAAGTAAACACTGAATGTTCATGCCATCTTCCACATGCTCACTGCAGACTCACAAAAAGCAGGAAGAAAAATATCTGAACTTTAATAGTTAGTAACCACCTAATAAAATAAAATTAAGGTAGGATAATGACAAGCCCATTAGCATCTGCTGTGTTAGAATCAAATTTAGTAGTCTAGGAGTACACCTGTTCTGAATACTGTCTTCTGAATAAGGTCATCTTCTACTTCTTACAAGCACTTTATCATCAGCTGGCATTTAAATGAATCATAATCACTCTTTGCACTTACACAGATTGGGCCCTCTGTCCCTCAAAGTAAAAGTACATTATGGGATATAATCACAAACTACCTATTTCAGCTTGAAACATTCTGCGGAAAGTAGCTGGTAACTTGAGCCAAGGTATATCATGTATTAAAGGACAAGTCTATAAGCAGAAGGTGCTTTATTATAGTCTAGTCATATGACATCAGAAAGAAGCTCTTCTGAATGCACTGAAGGTGCATTGGTCCTTAGATGTCCTATACGAGAGTGTCCTGTGAGCCAGCTGCTTGTTCTTGGTTTCATAAGCATTGCAAAGTAAACTTGAATTGAACTTTATAGGTAGCCAGTGGGTACATTTTGGGCTGTCATTACTGAATGAAATGTCTACCTGTTTTTAAGAAATTTTAGCTGTAAGTAAAGTAGGCAGGAATAACTGCTGTATATACCAATTAGCTCATTGCACATATATAAGCTGATGTAGTTCCTGTCCAATATTTGCTCCAACTTTGTATCTAAAACGATGGAAATTTTCAGTGAAATGCCTACTGCAATTGCTGGCCAGCACTGGAGAAAGACAAAATGTATAGTTGCCAATATAATCAATATGTTAGTTCTGATCCTAGACATGCTGGCTCAGCACCATATTTTGTGGGGAAGACTTGCTTTATCACAGAGAACTTGCTTTAGCAGTAATGGTGAGAGTGCATTGATGCCTTGGTCTCTGTACAAAACATAGACAGGACAAGTTAATGCCACCTTCACTACTACCACCAGCACACCATTCAATGCAGAAGGTGAGGGACTCCAGGACCTGCTGCCGCTTGGAAATCCTTTCATGACAGGGGTGGCACCTGCCAGATGCTAGCTGCAGCATCAGTAGAGTGAGTGGTGGCTTTAAAACGAAGGGAAAGGAAGGGGCAAGAGCGACGTGGCTGTGTCAGAAGCAACAACGGTTGCCTGCTCACCGCTGCCTCACCTACTGGAGGGCAGTACTTCTCACGCTGGGATTGAGGATGTTGCAAGGGGCATGGAGCACAGACAGGGGATGGACAGGGAAAGTGTAGCAAGATAAGGTTGGTGAGAACTAACAGTAAAACCTCTCTGTAACTGCGAATATTCAAGCTCTGCTGCTACAACACTTAGCTGTAATCCTCTAAGCTTTTGTGCTGAGTATGCAAGATTTCTTTCTATGGCTATAGTCCCAGTAAGCCTTGCTACTATTTGTTTCATTATAGTGAGAAGCTGGAAAAATATCTGTGAAGTTTGTGACAAGTTTGAACAATGTAAACTGCTGGATGATAGCTTAAAATAGTCTATTTGATGAATATGGTTGTGTCAAGCAGCGTGTGACTAACGTGAAGCTGTGAGAGTGGCAGAGAAATAAGATATCAGGACAAAGTGGGGGGAGCTTTCAATCATGCTTGGAAATATGACATCCCTTCTCAAACAGGCGATTTCTCATTAAGTATCTTTTGACATTCCCCAAGCATTAATACACCTGTTGAGAAAATGGCACTTGTCCTGAGGACAAAACAGAATGTCAGTTTTGAACAGCAAAGGCTGGAAGTCTACTTAGTCCCAGTAGAAACTGCTGTAAATTTTGAAAAAATATACACCTTCAATAAATAAGTATTTTCCAAGGAGGAGAGAAATGGTGCTTGTGCGAAAATACCTACTTGTGGCAGACTGAAAAGTTTTATCTTTTTAAAGAAAACTCTGGAAACTAGCTTTTTATACTGAAATGTAGAATGATCGTGAAAGCTTACTTCACACTTTTATCTGATCAAAATGAGGAGTCCTTATGAAGGACAACATTTTATAGAATTAAAGATACAAGGAGTATAATAGATCCTAGTGTTCACAACAGAAAAGCATGTTCTTGGGAAGTACATTTTCTACAGAGTTACAAGAAGTTCATGTGGATTCTATTTTCTGTCCCCATTTCTATCACAGCTAGAGCAAAGAATTAAAAGAAATTATTATGAAAATCTCAAGTCTTTTTTTTTTTTTGTTTGGATGAAGGAATTGTTCAGCACTTAGAAATATCTGGCAAGTATTATTACTTCCCAAAATTTATTCAATCCTTTTTCCGAATAAGTATTCATCTAGAAAAATGTGTAATATGGCAACATAAGGAAGAAAGAGGTTAGTAGAATATTTTACATACACTGAATTTGTATCTGAAATTATGTAAGGATACATAATTACACAGATCAGAGTAATAGTTTCCCTATATTTAAGTTTATTGATGTCAGTTTGTCACTATTCAAATAGTTCTAGTAACCTTGTTCATGAAAAGTTTTAGCAAATGTGAAGATATGGAAATACATTACCATGATACAAAATGAAGGAAGGAATTGTTGATGTCATGACTGGAGAAAACTCTTGCAAAGCTCTTTGAGCCATTGAGTGTCCTGATATTAACGTGAAACATAGCAATGGGTTCAGTAAAATTCTACCAGATATCCAGGAGGAATACTAAGGAGGGAAATAATTACCGATAACGATTTGCAATAGAAAAGCATAGAAATTAACAAGCTGTGGTCTGTTCGAGGGGTTATAAGCCACATGTAAAAGGTAAATTGATTTGACCAGAGACTTGTCTACTTAGAACACTTGAGAATGGAATATGCAAAGAATCTGTCATTTAGAATTACAGTTCTTACATTATTTTTAGGGATTTACTATTTGCATAAGAACATACAACATTTAGAATACACATTACTACAACACTTCCTACTGGCAAGCAAGAACAGGCAAGCACTGCCTATTATATGAGCCTGTGGATCAGTTGATACTTTACTAATAAAAATGTATTTTTTATTTAAAAGATCAGAATTTTTGCCTAACCATTATTGTTCTATTTTTTAATGCACAGTAAATGTAATTATGTCAACCCAAAATGTAGTACATTGTTTTGAATGAACAGTCAAGGTTCAAAAGTCTAACCTGAGCCATGAGGCTTTACACTCCCAGTTGGAATAAATTCCTGGTTCTTTTAAATGGGTCATTTATAAAGAAAAAGGAGGGCTGTTAATTCAAATGGCAACTTTACCAAAACCAAGGCAGAAAAAAAGCTAAAATAATATAACTTCTGCTTAAACCCCAAGCTGCCTCTGTTTCTAGAGAATATAAGCCCAAGGCCAAGACCAAATAGTCTGCTGTCAACCCTTCTAGCACTTCAATTTCTTTCCAAATATCCACAGATTTGAAGGGCCAATCAGTACAAAAAATACTTAGAAGCTGAGTGTACAGACATCACTGTTCTGCCAACACTGATTGCTATTGTCATACTGAAAAATGTCTGCTGAATAATGAAATGCTCCATTTTAGGAAAATGTTTCTGTCTAGATGGCTCTTCTCAGATTACAGTAAGCTCTAAACTCGAGTCACTTTCTGTTTTTTTTTTATGACGCAATGTAACTTCTTCCCTTCCCAGGTAGCTTATTATTTAATCATGTGTGCCATATTTGTGTATTTGCAATTAAGCATAGTTCTTATTAGAGATGTTTCTAATCCTAACATATGCACATAATAGAATCTACTTATCCAGCAAAGCTACAGTGATGTAATTCAAAAACTTCGATTTCTTTAGTACATAAATCACAATTGCAGTGAAGGAGACGGAGTAAGAGAATTAGATTTTACCCTGAGCATTCTCAGACCTTGGTAGCACTACAGATTCTGGAGGAGGGCAGTTCCTTATACTTAGTGCTGGATCTACGTACCTCAAGGTTTTGAACATTCAGAGGTGATACTACTATAACTCAGCCTGGGGATTCAGCTGTGTGATCCAAAGCCTACCTTTTTTAAAACACATCTTTCTGACCTTGGCTCATTAAGCTGAAAGAGGGAACAAAAGCTAATTCTATGCAAGATAAGAAAGAACAAAGACAGAAGCAGAGATGGCAAGAGTTAGTAACTCAAGGACTTGAGAGAAAAGCATCCGTATGAAATGATATAAAAGCCTAGGAAAAAAAAAAAATTCAATTGGACACAGCAACACTTTAAGCAACAGAGAACACCCCCTTCACCTCCTGTCTGATGACTGCTTTACCAGCAGAGACTGTAACATGCCTGCATTATGAGCATGTAAATGTTTAACCTGGTAGTATGTTATTAACAACTACTCACTGTGAGTATCAATTAATAAATAATTACTGTGTGCTCCTAAACTGTGTGCTATGCTAGCAAAATTTCTTTATGCACAGTAGAAAGTACCCAAACAACCCATGTGTAAAGAAGGGCATGCCATGGTTCAGACTTACCTCTGCATTATATAAGAAGATTTTCAGAAATTCTCATCAATTTAGCTGCCTATTTCTATTACAGATTAATTAACCTTGGAATTCTGACATTCCTATGTTGCTTCAAAAAACCCTCAGGATGTATTCTTCATTTCTTAATTTTAACTGACTACTTTTTTAATTATGCTAAGGGTTGCAAATGCTTGTTCAGCTTAAGTAGCACATCTATTTTACAGATGAAGGAACTGCTCTCAGAAGAACAAGATTAAACCAATTTGAACTGTTTTTAGCATTTCTGAGAATTAGGCCTTAAGAGACTTGGAAAAAGGTCAGTAGCTGAACTAAGAATATCAAACAGGAAATCTTTTACCAGAGCCAGTCATCTGCAGTCACAAGTGACTCTTTCATAAACTATTAAAGTCTTTTTAAAAATTACTTGGTCTTTGCAGCTACTATTTCTAATGGAAATCTGCTCAAGAAAGCTATGCTTATGATGATTATAAACCTTCTAATTTCCATCCTAAATTTATTCGCAGATAGTTTGTTTTTATGTCAACATTAAATTTCTTTAAATTCAGTAGCTTGTTTCTTCTCTATGTTTATTCTCCTGGTGAATTTTTAGAGAGTAATCTGTTCCTTCTCAGCTTCCATTTTTCTAGACTAAACAAGCCAAGGTCTGCTAGTTGTCTTTCGTGAAATAAGATTTACCTTCCTGGTCATCTTAGTTGTCCCTCCCAAAATTGGTTCAAGTTATAATCTCCCTTGAAGATGCATAAGCAAAATTTTGCAGAGGTGTACAATAGCACGGAGCTATTGGAGAAAAGTAGTTTTGCTGTCTGAGTGTCAACCTTTTTCTCTTATGCTCCCCAAAAAGATTTTGCATTATCAGTCCCAGGAATCATTCAGGCAGATGGAGATTCATTTAATGTATATAGTAATTCATACATTACACCCCATTATTGTTAAATCTGTTTTTTAGGAAGTTGATAAGGACATGCATGCAGAATCCATCTCCTTTCAGGGTACTAAAAAATACATTGTATGTAAGCCAGCTCCAGTTCAGCACATGTGGGTTACTTGTGTTCACATGGTTTCTGTCTTGAAATGACATGTGAGTTCAGTTATAGGGCTGTCCAGTTGTCAGTGCACGCTCTGAGTCTGGGCAGTTTCTTGTCCAGTAAGTTCAGAAGAAAAAAAAGAAAAAAGAAAGAGAGTTTCAGTTTGGGTTCAGACAGGAAAAAAACTTTCCCCATAAGGACAGTCAAACATTCGATCAGGTTTCCCAGGGAGGTTGTGCAATCTACATCCCCGGAGGTTTTGAGGACCAGACTGAACAAAGCTGTGAGCAACTAGCAACTTAGTCTGATCTCAGAGCTGATCTTGCTTTGAGCACTAGGTTTGACTAGAGACATTCTGATGTTCCTTCCATCCTAGGTTATTCTATGATCCTAAGTATTTGGCTAGTCAATAGATCTCAGACTTGAATTAGTACATTCCATGACATAGTTAATATGAATATATTAAAACAATTACACTGAATCATAAAATATGAAATTAAAACTTAAATTAAGATTTAAGACTCCATTATTGTTAGATGAGGCACATAGATGGATTTTAACTCCGGTTTTTTGGTTTTTTCCCCAGGAATCATTTCTTGATTACATTTCAATGCCATTTCTCTTTAACCTCATCTTTCTTATGTTTCCCTATAAGAACAATAAAAAAAATAATTTATTTTACAAGAAAAAAAATAAGAATTTACTTTGTTCATAAATTAAGAAAGTAAATTTACTCATACCTATTGTTATGGAAGCAGTATGACTTTCATAGAGTGAATGGCTGGACTAGCTTGGATTAGTTTGCAAAAGAGAAGACTGAGGATGAGATAGGCTAAAGATCTATATATCAGAAAAGGCATGGGAGGAATACATAAGAATGAAAGGAGAATCCCCTTCTCCAGTCCAAGAACTAGGAGCCATCAGTTGAGGCTACTGGGAGGCAATTCCAAAACACAGAAGGAGGTGACTTATCATGCAATTGAAGGTTGAACTTTAGAACTCTATGCCAAAGCATGCTGAGGTTGCTAAGCACTTACATGGATTCAGGGGGACACTGGAAAATTTAATGGAATAAGTGCAGGTGTTTACTGAATACACACATCACACATCCAGCTACTATGGTTGCCCAGTTCTTGCATTTTTCCCTAGGCATGCCTTTATGTTTGCCAGAGACAACTGAGGACTTCACAGATAGAATCCTGTTTGATCTGTGGCAGTGTGCTTTATGCAGTATTCTAATTTTTGGTCTATAAGTAGCTTTTGCAAATAAATGTTGAATGTCAACCATAAATATTAGAACATTCCTTGTGTTTAGTATGATAGCATGAATTTAAAACTAGGGAATCCTGAAGATAAAACTAGGGAATCCTGAAGATAAAACTGTCTGCCAATGAGTTGAGCAGTTCTTGGAACATTCAAGTGCATCTTACATAAACCAGGAAAAGTACGTACAAAATTTTGGTAGAGGAGAATTAAATTATTCTTGTATCTGTCTTTCTGATTTTTAGTGATATATGATACTGAAGACTCTTTAAAACTATTCATAAGCAATTGTCATTGTAGCAAGTGATTGGTACACAAAAAAACTTCAGCTGTATGTCTGCAAGCTGTACATTAGCAGTCAGGAGAAGCTGCTGTCAGAGGCTACAGATGTGATCCTCCATTTATAATAGCATTGAGAGTCTTTCAAATCAGGTGAACAGCCAGAGGTGAGCTGAAGACCCATGTCAGACACAATAGTCTTTTAAGTGTTCACATTCAGTTATCTCTTTTTCTTACTGTATGAGCATAGCAGCTGATGAGAAGAGTTATGAATGTTAAATCCAGATTATATAGGAAAATACAGTAAAAAGCATTGGGTGTCTTCATGGTTGTCAATATCTCTCTGGAACTTCATAGCAAAATCAGGGAAAAAAGTCGGGTATCACAAGCTGCCACATAAGCGCAAGATAGTATCTGAAGCTACCTGTGAACTTTAAAGTCCTAGAAAGCAGTGGTGTAGCCCTTATTTCAGACACTGGGGCAGATAAACAGTACTCAAGTATCTGGAAATAAAACAATTCAACCACTATCATTTGCAAAAAGTTTATTCCTAGCCCACTTGAAGGAGGAAATTACATTTTGATGTGTTCCAGAGGGAAACAATGAACCAGGTCTCAAATAGGTAATATATTAACATTAAAACAAATTGAATAATATGAGAATTAGTTAATATGTCCACTGTTTTCTAACTTTGTTTTACAAAATCTGGAAAAGTTTTACATTTAAAGCGAAATTGTACACACCTTCAACTTCAGGCATTTTATGGCCCTCCTATTTATGTGTAAGTGTTGGCAGCTCTGTGTGTTGATTTTTGCTGGAATAAAATATTTATAATTCATAAATATATGAATCATAACATTTATATAGCACTTCTGGAGATGATGCCACAAAAAGCTTAATTAAATATAAGAGCATACAATTAAAATGAATTGGCAAAGCCAAATTAATAAACCTTAAAGAATTAAACCCCACAATTGAGAGCTCTAGAAATAAAGATGCAATGTGACATGAATATCACACGGGCAAGTTACAGGAAAAATGCGGTCTAGTAATAGGCAGACAAAAATATTATAAGAGCAATTATTAATATGTAACATCTTGTATTTCAAAGTACTCTACAGCACTTTACAAGTTCTCTCTGAATAGGTAGGAACCATTTCAAATTCTACTGAAATGCGTGTCATAATATATGTTTTTAATTTGCCAACTCCTTTAGTGGCAATTATTTATGATGATACTCTATAGCATACTAGTAAATGTCATCTACTACATTTTTTTAAAAATGAGACATCAAGGCACCATCTGCTATTGATGCCTACTGTAAAGTGGGGACATACAGCCAATTATCCTCACAATTATAACGTGCAGTTCAGCATAAGGTAGAATATCAAGGCCTTCTAATCCATTTATTTAAAAAAAAAATTATTTGAGGAGTTAATGTGAACTGATTCAGCCTAACAGCTTCAAATGAGCAGATTCTAAACACTTAAAACCAACTTTTCCTCTCTAACAGTAGCTACTCCTACATTTGTCCCGAATAGCAATGAGCTTTATTTCACCTTTCAGTGTGAACCTGCATATTTGTATTAGATGGCCACTGGAGATTAATGAACTCATTGAAACTGAACAATATTCTCCCTTCAAATCTTTTCAGCAAAAGCTTAGGCATCTTTCATAGGCTTTGTGCAAACTTCCTTATTTCCATTTATTTGCCATTTCTGTGTAAATGAACTTCCTTTTTCCAATGCTGTTGAGGAAGTAATTAATAAAAAGCTATTTGAAGAGCTCTTGATGGAAAGTTTCCATCTTAATAATTTTATCTCAGCTCTCATTGATCAAGTGGCCTATTTTTCTGAGGTTTCCAGGTCACTAATGAAGATTCAAAAGTCTAAAATACCAGAGATTAATTATCAAACTCGGGTTCCATATCTGTTCTATAAATTGATTGTGAGCTTGTTTCACCATGCAAAATCTGTCAATTGGAATCAGGACAATTTTGACATATGAGGTACTAGGAAGAAACAAAAGTTTAAGTAGAAGTAAGCGTTAACAGTGTGCCTTTCAGCTCCTCCTATATCTAACCTGTTGCAGTATTTTTTGATTCAGGAAAAGAGCTGTGGTGTCTTGAATCACAGCTGCAGAAAGGCTATCTCACAGAAATACAATGGAGGGGGAGGAAAGCAAAGATGTGTATTTGCTTGCTGAAAAGGATGCAGTATGTGTCAATTTAAAAATGAAATTTTTTTTTAGGAGATTTTGCTCTGGTTTTATGTCACTATAAATATTATCTGTGTTCCAAGTGACATTTATTACTCTTCAGAGATCTGAAAACACAGAACATTTTTGCTTCCTGACTAGCAGTTGCACATGCTATATGTCATTCTCCCTGTTTTCTTGATAGTTGTTTTGAGACCAATTTGGATTTACTGAAAGTTCACATCAATACATAAAGAACTCCATTTTGGTGCAATAGAAAGGGAGATGAGAGGAGGTCATGAGGCTAGATAGCAGTGGGAACATGGATACTTCTGCCCATAATTTCAGCCTTGTGCAAGACGGTATGAAATGTCCCCTGACACACATGGGGCTGCTCTGCATCTGTACTACTTCCTCTAAGTGAAGGCCACAGCTGTGCAGAAGGTTAACCCCATCCTCTGTGAAGCTTTAGCAGGAAAGAACACCTGTGAAGTTACCCCAGGAGTGGTTTCCATAAACGAGCAACTCAATGTTTGCATTAATTTTCACATACTTTCTGCCATGAGTTCAGAATTCAGGCTCACGGCAAGGATTTCATTCTGTCTTCTCCCATTCTGTTCTAATAGGGCGACCGTAGGTATAATGTACTATCAGTACAAATCAAGGTGATACAATCACACCTAAATAATGACAAATCTCATATATAAAACACAATGTGTGAGTAAATTCTCTTACCTTTGAATATACATTGTCTCATTGCAAAACAGTAAGAACTAAAGCAGGAGAAAATGAAAAATCTGCCTGATACACTTGTCCCCTTCATAAGTCGTATCTTGAATGACATTTTTAATGATTCTGTAGGTTGTCTGCTGCTACCCTTTCTCCATTATCAGACACACACATGATGAACACAGAATTAGTTCTACGATACTTACATCTATGAATTGAACAATAGATTTTAAGGACATAGCTAATGGTAGATAAACATTTAAAACCAAATTGTATACGTTAACTGGTATATTGATAAGTGTGATTCCATGTTTACAGACAGAATTAGGAATCTACAATTTGAGCAACTGGTGCTCGAAGTGTAGTTTTTAATGATTCTGTAGGCAACTACATGTTTTGTTTGGGGTTCTTGTAATTAAAGCAAAAGAATGCAGGACTGGTTTTGCAAAAGAATGCAGGGCTACTTTCATAAAAGATGCTAAGGAGGAAACAGTGAATCATCTAGCAGGGATTAAACCCAGAGTGAAAGACACCATAGCTCATCCATCTCAGGATATTTGCATGCCCATGTCTTGCCTTCATAGGAAATTCTGAACATAAAGGAATATTGGATACTTGAGAAGAATGAAGAGAAAGGGAGTAAGAGAGGGAGAAGACTGACAATTTAGTGGGAAACAATTGTGTTACATATTGACACTGACCGATTTGCTATAAAATAAAATTTAGTTGGACCCAGAAATTCCTGCATGAACTGACATCCAGGTGTGTCGTGGTTTAGCCTGGCTGGCAACTAAGCACCACCCAGCTGCTTGCTCACTCCCCCCCTCCCTCAGTGGGATGGGGGAGAGAATAGGAAAAAAAGTAAGAGCTGTGGGCTGACATAGAGACAGTTTAATAAGAGAAAATAGTAACAATAGTAATAATGAGAATGGTAAGAGAATATACAGAATATACAAACCAAGTGACGCACAATGCAATTGCTCACCACCCGCCGACCGATGCCCAGCACGTCCCAAGCAGCGATCACTTAACCCCAGGCTAACTCCCTGCCCCACGCTTGATGTTAGATGGTCTGTTATAGCCCTTTGGGCAGTTGGGGTCAGCTGTCCTGGCTCTGCTCCCTCCCAGCTTCTTATATGCCTGGCCAAGCAGGGGAAGCTGAAAAAGTCCTTGACTAGTCTAGGCACTACTTAGCAACAACTAAAACATTGTTATCAACATTATTCTGGTACTAAATCCAAAACACAGCACTATGCCAGCTACCAGGAAGAAAATGAACACTATGCCAGCTGAAACCAGGACAAGGTGGCAGCTTCAGACCATAACCATGTTCATTCTTGTGCTTTTTTCAGTGACTATTTAAGAATTTTATACAAAAGAGGAAACAAATAGTGCAGACCTTACTCAGAATTCTGTAACTTGTGATCAAAGACATGGGCCTACATACAAATTCAAATCTGTATTTGATATAGGAGCACACTGATCTTCGGCCCATACTTGAACCTGCATTAGCAACTTGGTGTGCAAGGGGATTCTTTTGGTGAAGATTTCTCTAGTAATTATAGCTGGAGTCTCACAGTACTCACTCGAGTGCAACACTGATAAACCTCATGAAATTTCCCTCTTGGTAAAATGCTGGTGGAACTTGTGTATTAGAGCATCATCTAGACTGCACCTCTTTCAATGCAGATGCAATGTCCTCCAGCCATTACTGCTCCAGGCATTCACAATGTGCATGCACACCTAGGTCAAGAAGCTGGCACAAGCTTCACCATAGAAAGACATCATGTGAATATGTGATCTTAGAACCATAATGGACTGCAAGAAATCAAACCCTGATCCTTCCTTCCTAGTGCTGCACCCATCAGTAGTGTGGATGTCCAATCTAAGCAAGCTATTAAATAAAAACAATTGTCCAAGTCACAGAATCACAGGATCACTAGAGGTTGGAAGGACCTTGTAAAGTCATCCAGTTCCAGCTTCAGGAGCCTGTTCTCCACAAATTTTATTTAGATGAAATTAGTCAGTGTCTCAATCCAAATTTACTAGGTGTTTCAAGACAACTTTAACCACATTTTTCAAAGTAACATACTACTATACCAGAGATGAAATAAAATGAAGTTGATTGGCTCTAATTATGCATTATCATGTGTGTCCACTCAAAACATTATAATGCAGTCCCATTGGACTTTCAGAACAATAGCCTAGATTTTTAGTTAAGGTTGTTGGAACCGATACTTCATACTCTTGAAAAAGCCCATAATTCAGTGTCTGGTACCAGCCAAGATGGTGGCTTTCAAACATGTATCAATTTTACTTAGCCCCTACCACTGATGTAGTAACTCACAGGTGACAAAATCTGTAAGGGAACAAAATACTCTGCCAGGGTTATCAAAAGAATTTGCTAACCTTTACAAAACTCTGATCAGGTGTCAATAGAGGAGAATTATGCTTTTCAAGTGTCCTAAAGAACTGTTGACATCTGTAGTCCTGTAGAGGTAGACTCAGAAGCTCAAGAAAATTAAATCATTGCTTTTAAGTCAGAGGAAAAGCATGTAGATGACTGGCTCTCTCCTCTGCACAGCCTAACCACCACATCAATGTTTTAACATACTTTATTATGGTACATAAGGAAAGAGAACATTGCCTATACAAATTTGATTCTGAAGAACTAAGAATTTTGATTCATATGAAAACATAATGATATCTCAAGATTGAGGTCAATCCAGAATTTTGGAAGCTACATTTCCAATAAGCAAAAATAAACTTTCTGTGAAATACTTAATACTCAACAAAAAAATGCATGTTCAGCTGTTCAAGGAAAAAAATTAATTCTCTCACTCTATTTTATATTCACCGCTGACCTTTTCACCTTCTTTCTCTACATCCCCCTTCCTCCTCCCTTTCGAGCTTACAGCAAGGGATCTGATTGCATTACTAACCATATGTTAATATTTAATCACTTTACATAATATATAACAATCACTGATGTGTCCAGGCATTTAAAGTGTGATTAACCAGTTATCTTCTCTAGAAGATAGAAGGGCATAAGCAACTACCATCCCGATTTTGTATCAAACACCATTTGAAAATATATAACTATATTCTGTCCCAGGCAGTACATTGTGCCAAACAGTCAAAAATTGCACCTATCTCAACCACACTTAGTACTATTAAATACTGAACAAGCTTTAAGCCAAGACCCCTGTCAAAAACAGACGTAAAATGTAAATACATCACCCACAACCAATAAAACAGGAGACATACTTCAAATAATGTCTGTATCTCATGAACAGAACTGTGTACTGATGGAGAGAAGACCCTATAAAGCCCCACTACAGTATTTCAGTAGAGCAGAACCATACCTAGACATGACACCTTATAAGCTCTGCATTGCCCTGACCTCACACATGTACTGATGCTGCCAAGCCAGATGTTCCATTACTCCATACACCAGGCCCAACTAGCACAACCTAGCTTTTACCATCTGATGTTCGGGAATAAATGTAGGGATTATAGCAGCAAGATCTTAATTAAATTAAATGCAGAAATCACTTTAAGCGATGTTGCAACATCCCTTAAAGTACAGAATCAAGGACTGTCTGCACTTCTGGGGTTGTGTGACACAACAAATATGAAAAGCAGTGAACTAGGTATTTTACTCCAGAGAAACTATATGAGAATAATAGGAAAACCTTCATCCACAGCAGACACATTAGGACACATTACGTGAACTTTTTACACATATATAAGGAGTAATAGGAAGACTTTGAAATTTGAATTATTATTGCTTTTCTGTGTTTCTGTTGCAGAGGACCCCAAAACCAAGAGAAAATGTGATGGCACAAAATAACATTAAGAGTTTGCCAGTTTTGGTAACTCCTTTTAGCACACAGTGCATCCAAAAGAGATTTGCTGTGAGAAATAATAGCAGCTTAGTTACAGGAATAAAATGAAAAGTAGTTCAGTGAGCAATATCTCTCTCTCTCCTAAGAATATCTATGAACAAAAATAATTTATATCTGTACCATCGTGTTCTGAGCAGGTGGAGATCAGACAGAGAAGCAAATGTATTATCATATAATCATATAGTACTTCACTTACCACAGCTTTTGATAAGCAAATTGCTAGTTAATTACACATGCTCTGTTCCCACCTGTTGCAGGAAAAGGAGCTTTCTAGATGCACAGCTTGCTAAACCAACCTCTGACTCTATGAATGATATGGCTGATCCACTGGTAATACATTGCTGCCACCAGGGTTATGCTTTTCCTATTTGGCATTCTTCCTTTTAGGTTGGACAATGAGTAGGCAACATTTGTTACACCTTCCTAGTGCAAAACTATTAAAGAAGTGACATGCTTTTGCCCCAGGAGCATGACCACTAAACAGGTTTTGTGTGAGCTATTCCTAATACCAATATGTTGCTCTATGATGCCAGTCTATTTCTTTGTGAATGTATAGCTCGTAGTTCAACTAAAATACAGAAGCCACACGTTGAAAACATGAAAGTAGTATTTTAACTCAAATTGATTTTTTTTCCCAATATTAATAATCTTAATGAACTCTTCCTTTCAAATAAGCAATGTAAAAGCATTGTTAAAGTGCCCAGACATTGTGCCAGAACCGGTAGCCATCTTAAGCCACAGCAGGTGGCCTACCCTACAGCAGGTGAGAGATGGATCAAGATTTTCAAATAGAAAGTTGTACCTCTTAAAATATCCTTAGCTTTGTCAAAACCCACTTAGTGAAGTAAAATATAGATATAATTAGATATAGGTAATTTTTTAAAAAAAGAAGTTTGAAATAAACCACTTCCAAAACAGATTTTTTTTTGTTATTTCAGTTTTGAAAAGTGTTCATGTTTTGTTTTCCCCTTCTTTCACATATCCTATTTGATTAAATCAATTTCATTTGACTAGCCTGAATTTCTTCTCTGCTGTTTTCTATTTTGAATCCCTAGCCATACTACTCAAGTTTCCTTAGATTCTTCAACTTTCTAAAATTAATCTTTCATTACTTTTTTAAACCGTTCATAACTTTTTAAAATCAACCTAACATGGAAAAAACTGTGAAAAGAATGAAGAAGATAAGAATACCTTAGATCAATTGAAAACACACAAAGCTTTACCCTTTTTAAATTTTTCAAATTTCAAAACCAAAACTTCATTCTGTTACTAATTAGATTAAATATTTTTTGTAAGAAAACTTTAAAATTCACAGACAAATTCACAGGACTCAGCCAGTTTTAATGGAGACTCTCTGCGTGTAGGAAGAATATGTTGGAAAAGGTAAGGAAGGTACCTTTTCCTATGTTGGAAAGGTGAAGAAGTTTGCCTGAACTCAATCAAAAGTGACAATGAAAAAGAATGTTGGTCCTGTAGTCTGAAGTTACTCATGACATTATTCCAGAAACCGCATCTTTGTGTAAGTGCCTGGGAGAGGGGGTGGCATAAAAACCTTAATGTATATGGAAAAATAGCCTGCCAAATCCAAATGCAAACATTTTAGTTTGCATTTGATGAATATATTTTCACCTCCTTTAAAATTCAAATTTCCTTGCATCTACTTAGTATTTTTAGTTACCCTCTTTCAATCACACAATCAATATTTGACTTTTTTGCCAAACTATATTCAATTAATACAGAAAAAAGCATATAGATAAGCAAGTAGGAGATAGTAAATGTTTTTAAAACCAATTTACAAAAATTAAATTACTAAGGGTTTTGTGCTCCTTTTCTGTAGATACCTAACCACTCAAGTTTTACTGAAAAAATGGTAATAATGAGCAGATTTAAATATCACCCGTGAAAATGGAATTTTCACATACATTCCTAAAAATAGAACACAAAACCAGAAAACAGAAATATCTCTGTCCACAGGTACCCAAAAAAGAAAGAAGAAGCAGCTTTATAACTCTGGGCAGTAATTCTCATTCTCTTTCCTACAGAAGCTAACAAGCTTTTCCTTGTGGTTGTACAAAATGTGGAAGTAGGCAGTGGGTTGGCAGGGAGGCTTGGTGAAGACAATCTGGGAGAATGTTTTTTCTCTTTGAGGGAATTGACAGCCCCAGAAAACCAGTCAAGGGAGGATAAAAAATACAGGTGCACTGAAGTACACCAAAGTTGAAGGCTTAGAGCTTTTGTACATCACTTTCAGTGAAAGAACTCTCATCTTTAACACAGGTTGTAACTTCAGTTAACTGGGAGTGTAAGTGCTTATTAATCAGATTAACAATGCATTTGAGGGAATAACTTTGGTAAAAACTATGTTTGCTTTGCTTCAAAGGGATGAAAAGCAAAGCAATGCAGATATTTATTCTCTAAAACAAAACTGGCAATAAACAATGTGTGAGGTTTTTGCCTGGTCAAACTAAATTTTGTTCAGAATTTTTTTACTGTTTTTTTCAAAGGAAAAATAGATGAGCAACACATTTATTCTCCAGTTGCATGACAAGATTCCTGTTCTAAATATACAAGTTGCATGCTTCAACCTGCTTATCCAAAATTTATGACATTTATAAAATCTGACAATTGCGTGTTTCACCAGATTATTTTTTTCATATAGATTTTGTTGTTGCTATTACTTTTGAAGTATATGTCATATTTGAGTTACTAAAGTGGTACTTATGGGAAGATTAAAAGAATAACCAGATAAAGAGAAACTTAATCTAGAGTAGATGGAAATTTTTCGAGTTTGTTATTCTGCATATGCCTCTAGAATAGGAGTAATTAAAATGTTCCATTAGACAGTAACTAGGAATAAGAATGAATGAAGGATTCAGATGGTGAGATTAAAAGAAAACATTTTACAGTTACATATTCAATGAATATGGTCTCCCTCCCACAAGTGTTACAGGTTCCTTCAGAAAACTGGATTATAATCATGTGATCAGAAGTTATATTATAATGCACACCTGCAAGGTAGCCAAATTAAAATAACATTAGTTCTGATATTTAACTTGAGCACCTTTTTTCAACATTAGTAGGTTTCTCTCTTTAAGTGCAATTATTACATTAGCTAGTGTGCAAAAGAGCAAGAAAGGGCTGACAGGTGTTCTCTATTCTAGATATGTTAAAAGCCATGAAGCTGAGCCGGCGACATTGTTGTGTTCCCAAAACCATACAGTAGTCACAAAAGGATTTTTTCCCTCTTAGTACCTCCATGGAGAGAGTTGGGTTTCAAAACTCTGTACTCCTACCCCACTCACTTTTTTCTTGGTATTGCTACATAGTAAATTCTACATGAAAACTGCTACCAGGCTTTCTCTCAGGCCTCCATCTGTTCAGCCTCAGTGAAAGTCCTGCTTCCCTCAGTAGAGGGGGTTGACTTGCACCAAACTTTATCCATTACCTGACATGCTCTAATTGTCATCTCTTCACAGAATATATACACTTTAGGTTAGTTCTGGTATTTAACCTGAGATGGTAAAAATGAAAGATGAAATATCTATGGTGTAGATGTCCCCATTGCAACTCAGGCAGTGTGAAGGGGCATTTTTTTTTTTTCTCCCAGAAACAGAAGAGAAATCACATTCAAGGAGTAATTCCAATAACATTTTAGAAGTCTATTTTCAAATGAGATGACCCATGCCCCATATGTGCCTATTCCTTTCTGCTCTAAGGCAATAAGAAAGCGCAAATGGAGACATTAAAGATAAAGTTAGATTAGATGAACCTCACTTGGAAAAACTTTACAGGCTATTCTAGCATGACAGCACATGTGCAGTTATTTCATGCAATGGACATCAAAATATACAATAAAATGGAATTATAGCTTGATCATGTAGCTATAACTTCTGCAGTTTCTTTTTTTTTTTTAATCCACTTAGTCTTATTTTCCTTGATACATGCATTTTTTACCCCAACGCTAATGCATTGACTGTCACAATGGTGTTCAGCCTAGGCTCTAAATATAAGCAATATCAGATCCTGTGGTTTGTTCCAAAAAAGCTGATAGAAGAAAGGAACATTTAACTTGGGTGTCTGCATATAATTCAAGTTCCATAATGAAAAGATAACCGTTCCAAAGTAAGCTTAGGAAGTGAACTACTGTTGTGTATTATGAGTTCTGAGGAAACTACAGTTTGTCATAATACTTTGTTGTGTAGTGCTTCATGTGAACATTGTTGAATTTTAAGTTAAAATTGACAAAGATTACTGTGGACAGATAGAGCCCATTGAGTATTGAGATAAGAAAACTATATACAGTCTTCAGATGGAAAATTCAATAGAATATATTAAGGCTAAGAATCTGAAAAAAGGAAGGGAATAATGTTTTTCTATTACAAATAGAGGAATGAAAAATGCATTAAATACACTGCATATCTGATGTCTTAAAGAAAATGCCATTGCCTGCACAGATTTTTCGAAGAAAAGAGAACAATCAAGTCAATCTTGCAAAACAAGAGTGACTTGGATAATTTTCTGCTTTCACTACAGGCCTACTTCAGTGCACTGCCATCTCCATCTTCACAATCCTTTACTGATCAAGAGCATGTGACGTCTATTTTCCATGGACCACAAAAATCACTTACTTTCATCTGACACGCTAATTGTGGCAAGATCAGCTGAAGAAAAAAAAAATAAGACCTGACTATAGCATAGCAGTGTAGTAATTAGACATTTCAGCTGAGATGTAGGGTGTATCTTTCATGCTGCAATTGAAAGATGCAAACTTGCATAGCAACATCACAGCTCTTTAAAATACTAGTCCTTGAGAAAATTTTTCTCACAGGTTTTTAGTGGCAAGTGTTATAGGATAGTCTGATTTGTTGTTGCGTGCAGTCAGGCAGTGCTGTGTAGAGATAAACTTTGTGGTGCCACAGTGAGAAACAGCCAAGTGTGGGATCATAAATATTGGAGGATATACTCCTGCGATGTGTAATACCAATAAACTTGTATTTCTAAAAAGGTTTTCTTTTCTTTCTAGTGGTTCCACCCCTTTTAAGGACAAATCAGAGGGGATGTAAAACCTCTGTCATCCATGCCCTCTGGTTTTAAAGCATGTTCTTACAGTACTTGAACCTTAATAAGGATACTTGCATGGGTAAGACTTATCCATGAAAAGCACCTCAGTGACTTTAACATTACTATCAACATTAATGTTGTGAGCTTCACAAAAACAAGCATTAACCACATTTTCAGCCTGGAAAACTTGTTTGCTATTAGATTAAGAAAAAGGAGAACTGTTAAAAATAAGTTCATGCTGAGTGGGTTTTCCCCTTCCAAAATTGCTACAGTGTCCACCTAACTTGAAATTCAACTGCTTGAATGCAGAGGTGACCCAGAATACAGGCAAAAAACTAGATGTCATAGCATTTCAGGTTGTTCTAGGAACTACATAGTTGCAGAATAAAATAATACCTATGAGTGGAAGCACTGATTGATGAGAAACTCATCATTTTTGTGTCTACAGTAGACAACACCAGTTTCATTGATTCTTTTAAAACAGGCCTTGACTGTCAGTGAATACTAACAGTAACATGATATATGCTTCCAGCTTTTAAAAGTAGAACTTGATGATTAAATGCCAAAGAAATCTTGATATATATGTAGCACATTGACTTGAACTATGATGTTAATTTTTTTTAATCACCCTAAACAGCTCAAAAAAATTTTTAGTCTGTACGGCCTGGCACCATAATCAAAGTAATTAGTCTTAGATGTCACCTGTTTCTGGATATTCACTAAGGACTAATAATTGTCATTCACCACTACCAGAATTGTTATTAGAGGACATTACTATGAATATACAAAACTATGCAGCAGTTCTTTCCACACAGAGATTGTATTTGTATTTTTTTTTTTGTTAGAAACTAACTAATGTTTATATACCCAATGGTAACTTCTCTATTTGCCATGTACAATAAGCCACAGGAAAACAGCATTTCATAATGAAAATAGTAATCAAGTGTTTCATACTGTCTTCAGATTGTTGCGGTTACTGAATCTGGCACTAGAACAGAGAAAACTGGAGCACCATAATTAATTCACCCAGCTTGTCTTCAAGAAAGATTAAGACCTCTGTGTTTCAGTCACGGTACATGTAAACACTTGAGAACTTCTTAGGAAAACTGTTGGCTGAACATTGCCTCTGAAAAAGTGGTGAACAATGTGACCGAAAATATGTATGCCACTACAGAAGCACTGACAACTTAAGGGAACAACACATTCTTGACTCTCTAGAAACTACATAATTCCTGTAAGTGCATGCTCAATTTTAACTTCATATTTAGTGAAACAGTGACTACGAATCGTATGAAACTTTCGCTCAGACCACTTTTCTTTTAAGTGGAACACCGCCCCCCCCCCTCCCCCAAGTGCCCCTTTCATTCTTTTTCCTCTCATCTATCAAGGATCTGGTTGACCTCTGTATCTTAAAGAGTGATAATTTTCAGAAGCTCCATGCTCTCTAGCTGAAAATAACTTTATACAAAAGGAAGAATCATTGTGTGCTCACTGAGGCACAGTGAAGCGTACACGGACATGTGAAATAAAAGTAATACTGTATCTGCATTTATGAACTATACAATGGACAGAAGTAATTCTTGAAAGTTGTACTTTTATGTAATGTAGCACACTGCTAACCCTTACTGAAAGACAGGACTTTTTAGCTCAAGTCTCAAACCATCACTTCTCTGGAAACTTTGTTGGTCAGAGCTCAGGGGGAAATCATGTATTCCCAAAATATACCACCAAACACTGAGGCTGCAAGGAAAGAGTCACGTAAGAGAGATATGTATTTGTATACACATGCTATGCATAAATAGTTAGAAGATTCCTACAAGTTACCTTATTTTGGGGCCTTTTACATCTCCTGGATATGGAAATTGATCTTTTTATTATCCAAAGGTTATTTACTTCACAAAAGAGCACAGACATAGGAATCTCCCTTCCTATAATACTGACTATAAGCTGACAAATCTTTTGGTTATCATGGTGAAAAAGGGAGAGTTGGTGGGTATAGATGGAGAAGATGGTCATAAAAGTGAATGAACCTTATGGGAACAGTTGACTTTGAAAAGTACTAAACTTCAAAGTTTTAAATGCAGCACTTGACCAGTCCTTAATCTAACAATATAATCCAGCCTATCTGCAATAATTCTACCTTGTCTGCAAGGTCAGCATTGAGTGTGTGTGTAAATTGAATGCAACCCCTTGCCTTTGTTCTAGAACACAGACAGCTGTTCTGACGAATAAATCATGAGAACACTTGCTGGTAAGCTTATATATTAGGAAAAATATAATACAAAATACAATACATTAAGTGTTCTGTAAACTAAATATCTTCCTAAGTCAGACAAAACATCCAAATAAGTAAGAATTGTATATAGCAAGCTTATCAGCCTCTGGGTAGACTATTATTTCAGTTGTTGGTTTCTCTCTCAGTACAGATAAGAGTAACTGGTGGAAGTAGAAGAACCATGGAGGTGCGGTCCCACTAAAGAACTCTAGAGAGTTTGGTTCATTCCCAGAAGTATAATTCAGATACAACCCGTAGTGCAAGATTTGGGCTTAGAATTCTCTGTAGAGACATTGAGGCTTAGATATGTTTCTCCATTCTGTGTATCTAGAAAATCTGTTACATTCAAGAATTCAATTGGATTGATTTATAATTCATGTTACCACTCATTTTACAAATACCTCTCCATATGTAATCAAGCTTCTCCCCTGTTTCTAGAATCCTATTATTAAATAGCTTTAATCATACAAATTCAAGAATAGATGTTCATGAATTTTTAACAATGAGAACCAAAGTCCCATTTTTTAATAAATGCAGACAGAAGGGTTTTTTCAATGAAAGTCAAGAGGGCTTTAAAGTTACTCACACTTGTATGAACGCCCCATCCAAAATGTACAATCAAAATCTGATATTTTATATCAGTATCCAACTAAAACTTCTTCAGCATCACTACCTGGTATAAAGAATTTATAATTCTAAAAATTGGGTAAAAAAGTTAAAAGGATTTGTCAGTTTATATAGTGTGTTTCTTGTAACTTAAAACTGCTGATTGCTGGCATCTCCAATCCAATAAGTATTCAGTGTCATTAAAAAATATAAACTTCTCTGCAATGTATTTTATTCATCAGAACAATGTTTAAAGGAAATATCAAATGAAAAAGTCTCTCTGTACAACACTGACTGCAGTTCTAAGAGCTTGTCTCCCTTCAGAAGGGTCTCTTAGCTACTCTTGAGGAATAAGGCCCTTATCCTACTTTTTCTCTAAGAAAAAAGAGCAATAGAAAAGTGTCTTTGAAATGTGTAGGGTATGTATTTGCTGTTCCTTTGTCCCATTGTAAAATTTCTCTTAACTAGGTAAGTGTTTCTGTAGTTCTTTAAACATTGGTGTAGTCATATATTAGCATAATTACAAAGCTGTGCAGCCATAAACTAACACAAGGCCAAACTGCTGCTCAGGATATTTCCAATCACTGAAAAATTTTGTTGTTGGGTGTTACTTACATCAGTATTAAGGCATTCCAATCCTCCTTTTTAAATTCAGTTATTTCTCGTTTATACTTGTACAACAGCACATTTGAATCCTGCATGCAAGGAAATAAAACTTTTCTTTTCAAAAGCTGATTAGTCTGATTCTGATCTAATTTGTGAGATATGAAGTCAGTATAATTCCAGCAAACAACTGATCTCTGAATTAGGCCTTAAAGGAAAAAGATGAAATCAACTTTTAAACTTAGCAGCCTAAAATAGGTACGCTAAATAGATTAACTTAAATTCATATTTTTATATTCCTAGAATTAAACTTTTGTTATCAGGCTTGGAGGAACTGGTTACACTAACAGAATGGATAACAGGACGGATAAGCGGTGCCAAGTAAAGACAAAAAGCAACAACAGGCAAGGAAAGATTTGCTCTAGCTAACCAAACTTAAAGTAAGTTTCAGCATGGTTTAGAGAAAGATGGAAGTGGAAAGATAAAGATGTAAACACCAATCAGGTGAGTAATTTCATCTTTTTGCTTTTTGAAATGCTTTCGAACCATTTAGGAGTGAATCCACTATCAGTGTAAATTCCTTTTGACTAGAATGCTACAATACCAAAAAGTCAGTTCTTTGAAATTATTGTCTTTATAAATCAGTGCAGGACTAGTATTTATTGTACTGAATTAACTGAACACTTCCAACATTTTTATCAGTTTTGAATAAGGCAGATGTTGACAGGATTGAGGGCTTAAAAACGTTTAAGTGAATTGCTTTTCAAGGACAGTCAGTTTATTTCATCAGTTTGCTGGACATTAACCTTGCATTCTAAATGTAAGCTACTTTATACCCTTTCACAGACACATTAGCATTAGATCATTTCTGCTTTGTCTCTGAAGGTTAACAGGTTAATGACAATCTATGCATTCAAGTGAGTAAGCTACAACCTTACCAGTCCTCAGATGCATCAGAAACAGGAAACAGAAGGTGCCTGCCACGCTTTAGAACTCAGCACGGTAGTCCTTCCCTTTGCAGCGTGGACCGAAAAAAGTGCAATTGGATTAGAGAACTAGCTTCATGTTAGTAGACTAGGCTATTTGCTTTAACACAAAGGAAAACATGGTTCACTATACTTTCTAACTTGACCTATGCATTCCTTTTGTGGAAGGGTTTTATTCTTCATGTACCACCACTGATTATATGCATAAAGCCAACTCAGTTTTTCACACCCACAACTGTCTGGGTTCATGCATCCACAACACTCTTGTCATGTTTCAGCTTTCCTCCTTGACTTCTTGTCATTGTGAGAATTTAACCCACTTTTCCTTTTGCAAGTTCATCGGGAGCTTGGTTCAGTCCACAGGACTTCCTCACCCCATAAATCCCCAGGAAAAAAAGGATACAGAACAAAAGACATTTCCTCATGTGTCACTGAAGAGTAATCAGCATAATCTGAAGCTGCTTCAGCTAACATCCACATGGCTAATTAACTTATTTTACTGGTCCGTATGTATTTTCATAAAACCAATTTCCCCTTTATAATGCAATGCTTCTTTAGTTCACTGAATTAAGTTCAGAGTAGACTGACCTGAGAAGAGCTGCAAACTTGTCACAATTGTGCTGTGTTGACTCTAATACTTTAAGTTATACTCAAACTTTTTAACCTTCCCTCAAATGGCAGTCTTTCTGAAAAGTAAAATGTCTCATTCCCTGTGAAACTTTCAAAATAATTACTCAACTTTAACCATCTATAAGGCAAATTGTATATGTCACATTTCACCACTGATTTTTAAACCTGACTGCTTGTACTGCTTGTATTCTCATGGTTATGGTTACACAGTTCCCCATTTCACCCCTCTTCTCCTGTCTACCACATACACCTCAGTTTTAGAATGCTGCTGTTGCTTCCATGTGCAATACATTACCAACTTTTAAATTCATAACTTTATTCTAGAGAAAGCATTCCATGCATGAAAGCTTCAACACTTTGGTTCAAAGATTGACTAAACCACAGTATTTTCAACACCATCAATATGACACCATGACTTTTTCTCCAGTTCTTAACCACTGAGCACTATTATCAAGCACAGGAAATCCAGTCTCCTCAATACCACAGACAAAGGTTAGAATTCAAGAGAAAAATTTGAATCTAGTTGTGCTGGTTTTGGCTGGGATAGAGTTTATGTTCTTCATAGTAGCTAGTATGGGGCTATGTTTTGGATTTAGTATGAGAATAATCTTGATAACACACTGATGTTTTAGTTGTTGCTAAGTAGTGCTTACACTAAGTCAAGCACTTTTCATCTTTTCATGCTTTACTGACTGAGAAGGCTAGAGATAAACAAGAATTTGGGAGGGTACACAGCTGGGACAGATGACCCCAACAGACCCAAGGGATATGCCATACCATATCACATCATGCTCAGTTTATAAAGCTGGGGGAAGAAGGAGGAAGGAGGGGATGTTCAGAGTGATGGTGTTTGTCTTCCCAAGTAACCATTACGTGTGATGTAGCCCTGCTTTCCTGGAGATGGCTGCACACCTGCCTGCCCATGGGAAGTAGTGAATGAATTCCTTGTTTTGCTTGGCTTGCATGCAGAGGTTTTGCTTTACTTTTTAACCTTTCTTTATCTCAACCCACAAGTTTTCTCACTTTTACTCTTCCAACTCTCTTCCCCAACCCACCGGGGGGAATGAGCAAGCAGCTGTGTGGTGTGTAGTTGTTCCCTGGGGTTAAACCACGACAATAGTCTAAAAGGCTGTACATCATCATAATCAGTTTATTTTTCCAAATAGAAATATCCTCACAGCTTAACCACAGCTTTGTAAAAGTTACACAGAAAATTGCATGTCAAGATGATAAATCTGTCAATTTTTATATCTGCTTATTGTTATGGGCATGACACCAACAGTAAAATAAGAAAAACTTCGTCCTGGATACAAGAGAGATATCACACCCGACCTTCAATTACTTTATCATGTGATATTCTCTTGGTCACAAAGGAAGAAAAAGGAAAAGAAATGCAGGCACAGTTTCCTGCATGAGAAGTTGTTTGTCCTTACAATAAGCAAGACAACATGACTTCCAGAGCCAGCACTGTATTTTATTAGTATATAACTAATATTCTGAACATCAACCGCTGGCTGTCTGCCATGTCAGTTGGTGACTACACCCACCCATCTTGAGGAAATCTCAATCTTTGGCTAAGTAAAACTGTGACTGGGGCAACTGCTTTTACTGACACTGGGAAAAGGTTGTTGAGTGGTGAATGGAAGGATGTCTTGAAAAGTACTGTTAGATTCTCTGCAGCTGTATCTGCAAACTAGAATGGCAACAGATCTCATGGAAAGGAGATTTGGTCCTGATGCATTGCTGAAAGTTCTAGTTCCAGGTTCCCTATTCCAGAACTGCAGGTATCAAACTGCAGGTTTAGAAAAAGTTTGCAAGTGATATTTTTCTTTTATTATTACCTCCCTGGAAAGGTCCAGTTAGAAGCCAAAGGTAATCTCAGGTTTACGTACCATTTCCACTGTATGTTAAAGCATTTATCAAAACCAACCTATTAAAGGTTGATTATAGTGTAAATTTTTCCATGTAAAATACAGCATAATAAATCAGTTTTGCATGGACTACTGAGAAGATGTGCCTTCAGGAGCTTAGTGGATTCTGCACCAATTACTCTGGCACATATATTATTATTTGCTAAAATATAATTTATGAAAGGAAGACTAATGGTCATAATATGAATGAAAATAAATAACTGATAAAGTTACATAATGCCTTCAGAACATGGAAAGACTGAATTTTAGGCTACCAGAAGCTAATTTTTTCTACCTTATTTAGTGGTGCAAAGACATCAAAAAAGAATTCCATCTCAGAGGGGAAACCTCTATACTTACATTAAGACTAGTGTCAGCAATATCAACTATGCAAACATTCGTAACTTCTCTTGTTTGGTGAAAACTTCCCTAAAGCTTACATCTGTTCTTTCAAAACATTACAAATCCTGTTTCATACCTATTCCAGACACATTGTTGCTTTTTGATCCATTGCCATTCCAAGCACAGTATTTGTACCTTCCTCCCCCGCCCCGCCC